>NW_027332651.1:0-140815 GCF_002575655.3 Aegilops tauschii subsp. strangulata
CAGGATTTCATACGGAAACTCATCTGTTACAAGGGATTTCATTTTTTAAACTTATTTCAACTCCTGACTTTTTGTGTGTTCCAAATGCACCATTCAAAAGCCACATCATCATTTTTCAATCCTTTCTGACTTCATTTGTTATTTTCATGCATTTACTAATTATTTTGAGCTATAAGACCGTAAAAATTGAAAAGCATTTCAAATGAACTCTGAAAAAGTTGAAAGTTGGCCTGGCATCATCATTTCATCCACATAGCATGTGCAAGAAAGTTGAGAGGGTTACGGCAAAAACTGGATGCACTTCGTGTACAAAACGGACAATCTCTTTCAAAGTATCAGATTTCATACGGAAACTCGTCTGTTACAAAGGGATTTCATTTTTTTAACTTATTTAAACTCCTGACTTCTTGTGTGTTCAAATGCACCATTCAAAGCCACATCATCATTTTTCAATCCTTTCTGATTTCATTTGTTATTTTTCATGCATTTACTAATTATTTTGAGCAATAAAACCCTAAAATAGAAAAGCATTCAAATGAACTCTGAAAAGTTGAAAGTTGGCCTGGTATCATCATTTCGTCCACATAGCATGTGCAAGAAAGTTGAGAGGTTACGGCAAAAACTGCATGCACTTCGTGTACAAAACGGACAATCTCTTTCAAAGTATCAGGATTTCATACGGAAACTCGTCTGTTACAAAGCGATTTCATTTTTAAAACTTATTAGAACTCCTGACTTTTTGTGTGTTCAAATGCACCATTCAAAGCCACATCATCATTTTTCAATCCTTTCCGACTTCATTTGTTATTTTTCATGCATTTACTAATTATTTTGAGCTATAAGACCCTAAAATTGGAAAAGCATTTCAAATGAACTCTGAAAAGGTTTGAAAGTTGGCATGGTATCATCATTTCATCCACATAGCATGTGCAAGAAAGTTGAGAGGGTTACGGAAAAAACTGGATGCACTTCGTGTAGAAAACGGACAATCTCTTTCAAAGTATCACGATTTCGTACAGAAACTCGTCTGTTACAAAGGGATTTCTTTTTTTAAAACCTTATTTGAACTCCTGACTTTTTGTGTGTGCGAAATGCACCATTCAAAGCCACATCGTCATTTTTCAATCCTGTCTGACTTCATTTGTTATTTTTCATGAATTTACTAATTATTTTGAGCTATAAGACACTAAAATTGAAAAGCATTTCAAATGAACTCTGAAAAGGTTAGAAAGTTGGAATGGTATCATCATTTCATCCACATAGCATGTGCAAGAAAGTTGAGTGGTTACGGCAAAAACTGGATGCACTTCGTGTACAAAACGGACAATCTCTTTCAAAGTATCAGGATTTCATACGGAAACTCGTCTGTTACAAATGGATTTCATTTTTGAAAACTTATTTGAACTCCTGACTTTTTGTGTGTTCAAAATGCACCATTCAAAGCCACATCATCATTTTTCAATCCTTTCTGACTTCATTTGTTATTTTCATGCATTTACTAATTATTTTGAGCTATTAGACCCTAAAATTGAAAAGCATTTCAAATGAACTCTGAAAAGGATGAAAGTTGGCATGGTATCATCATTTAATCCACATAGCATGTGCAAGAAAGTTGAGAGGGGTTACGACAAAAACTTGATGCACTTCGTGTACAAAACGGACAATCCCTTTCAAAGTATCAGGATTTCATACGGAAACTCGTCTGTTACAAAGGGATTTCATTTTTTAAACTTATTGAACTCCTGACTTTTGTGTGGTCAAAATCACCATTCAAAGCCACATCATCATTTTTCAATCCTTTCTGACTTCATTTGTTATTTTTCATGCATTTACTAATTATTTTGATCTATAAGACCCTAAAATTGAAAAGCATTTCAAATGAACTTTGAAAAGGTTGAAAGTTGGCATGGTATCATCATTTCATCCACATAGCATGTGCAAGAAAGTTGAGAGGGTTACGGCAAAAACTGGATGCACTTCGTGTACAAAACGGACAATCTCTTCCAAAGTATCAGGATTTCATACGGAAACTCGTCTGTTACAAAGGGATGTCATTTTTTAAAACTTATTTGAACTCTGACTTTTTGTGTGTTCAAAATGCACCATTCAAAGCCACATCATCATTTTTCAATCCTTTCTGACTCCATTTGTTATTTTTCATGCATTTACTAATTATTTTGAGCTATAAGACCTAAATTGAAAAGCATTTCAAATGAACTCTGGAAAGGATGAAAGTTGGCATGGTATCATCATTTCATCCACATAGCATGTGCAAGAAAGTTGAGAGGGTTACGGCAAAAACTGGATGCACTTCGTGTACAAGACGGACAATCTCTTTTCAAGTATCAGGATTTCAGACGGAAACTCGTCTGTTACAAAGCGATTTCATTTTTTTTAAACTTATTCGAACTCCTGATTTTTTGTGTGTTCAAAATGCACCATTCAAAGCCACATCATCATTTTTCAATCCTTTCTGACTTCATTTGTTATTTTTCATTGCATTTACTATTATTTTGATCTATAAGACCCTAAAATTGAAAAGCATTTCAAATGAACTCTGAAAAGGTTGAAAGTTGGCATGGTATCATCATTTCATCCACATAGCATGTGCAAGAAAGTTGAGAGGGTTACGACAAAACTGGATGCACTTCGTGTACAAAACGGACAATCTCTTTCATAGTATCAGGATTTCATACGGAAACTGATCTGTAACAAAGGTGATTACATTTTTAAACTGATTGAACTCCTGACTTTTTGTGTGTTCAGAATGCACCATTCAAAGCCACATCATCAGTTTTCAATCCTTTCT
Source organism: Aegilops tauschii subsp. strangulata (assembly GCF_002575655.3). NCBI lineage: Eukaryota > Viridiplantae > Streptophyta > Magnoliopsida > Poales > Poaceae > Aegilops > Aegilops tauschii. The sequence goes on from NW_027332651.1 coordinate 2,810, forward strand.
GCTTCATTTGTTATTTTTCATGCATTTACTATTATTTTGAGCTATAAGACCCCAAAATTGAAAAGCATTTCAAATGAACTCTGAAAAGGTTGAAAGTTGGCATGGTATCATCATTTCATCCACATAGCATGTGCAAGAAAGTTGAGAGGGTTACGGCAAAAACTGGATGCACTTCGTGTACAAAACGGACAATCTCCTTCAAAGTATCAGGATTTCATACGGAAACTCGTCTGTTACAAAGGGATTTCATTTTTCAAAACTTATTTGAACTCCTGACTTTTTGAGTGTTCAAATGCACCATTCAAAGCCACATCATCATTTTTCAATCCTTTCTGACTTCATTTGTTATTTTTCATGCATTTACTAATTATTTTGAGCTATAAGACCCTAAAATTGAAAAGCATTTCAAATGAACTCTGAAAAGGATGAAAGTTGGCATGGTATCATCATTTCATCCACATAGCATGTGCAAGAAAGTTGAGAGGGTTACGACAAAACTGGATGCACTTCGTGTACAAAACGGACAATCCCTTTCAAAGTATCGGGATTTCATACGGAAACTCGTCTGTTACAAAGGGATTTCATTTTTTAAAACTTATTTGAACACCTGACTTTTTGTGTGTTCAAAATGCACCATTCAAAGCCACATCATCATTTTTAATCCTTTCTGACTCCATTTGTTATTTTTCATGCATTTACTAATTATTTTGAGCTATAAGACCCCAAAATTGAAAAGCATTTCAAATGAACTCTGAAAAGGTTGAAAGTTGGCCTGGCATCATCATTTCATCCACATAGCATGTGCAAGAAAGTTGAGAGGGTTACGGCAAAAACTGGATGCACTTCGTGTACAAAACGGACAATCTCTTTCAAAGTATCAGGATTTCATACGGAAACTCGTCTGTTACAAAGGGATTTCATTTTTTTAAACTTATTTAAACTCCTGACTTCTTGTGTGTTCAAAATGCACCATTCAAAGCCACATCATCATTTTTCAATCCTTTCTGATTTCATTTGTTATTTTTCATGCATTTACTAATTATTTTGAGCAATAAAACCCTAAAATAGAAAAGCATTTCAAATGAACTCTGAAAAGGTTGAAAGTTGGCCTGGTATCATCATTTCGTCCACATAGCATGTGCAAGAAAGTTGAGAGGGTTACGGCAAAAACTGCATGCACTTCGTGTACAAAACGGACAATCTCTTTCAAAGTATCAGGATTTCATACGGAAACTCGTCTGTTACAAAGCGATTTCATTTTTTAAAACTTATTAGAACTCCTGACTTTTTGTGTGTTCAAAATGCACCATTCAAAGCCACATCATCATTTTTCAATCCTTTCCGACTTCATTTGTTATTTTTCATGCATTTACTAATTATTTTGAGCTATAAGACCCTAAAATTGAAAAGCATTTCAAATGAACTCTGAAAAGGTTGAAAGTTGGCATGGTATCATCATTTCATCCACATAGCATGTGCAAGAAAGTTGAGAGGGTTACGGAAAAAACTGGATGCACTTCGTGTAGAAAACGGACAATCTCTTTCAAAGTATCACGATTTCGTACAGAAACTCGTCTGTTACAAAGGGATTTCTTTTTTTAAAACTTATTTGAACTCCTGACTTTTTGTGTGTGCGAAATGCACCATTCAAAGCCACATCGTCATTTTTCAATCCTGTCTGACTTCATTTGTTATTTTTCATGAATTTACTAATTATTTTGAGCTATAAGACACTAAAATTGAAAAGCATTTCAAATGAACTCTGAAAAGGTTGAAAGTTGGAATGGTATCATCATTTCATCCACATAGCATGTGCAAGAAAGTTGAGTGGGTTACGGCAAAAACTGGATGCACTTCGTGTACAAAACGGACAATCTCTTTCAAAGTATCAGGATTTCATACGGAAACTCGTCTGTTACAAAGGGATTTCATTTTTTAAAACTTATTTGAACTCCTGACTTTTTGTGTGTTCAAAATGCACCATTCAAAGCCACATCATCATTTTTCAATCCTTTCTGACTTCATTTGTTATTTTCATGCATTTACTAATTATTTTGAGCTATTAGACCCTAAAATTGAAAAGCATTTCAAATGAACTCTGAAAAGGATGAAAGTTGGCATGGTATCATCATTTAATCCACATAGCATGTGCAAGAAAGTTGAGAGGGTTACGACAAAAACTGGATGCACTTCGTGTACAAAACGGACAATCCCTTTCAAAGTATCAGGATTTCATACGGAAACTCGTCTGTTACAAAGGGATTTCATTTTTTTAAACTTATTTGAACTCCTGACTTTTTGTGTGGTCAAAATCACCATTCAAAGCCACATCATCATTTTTCAATCCTTTCTGACTTCATTTGTTATTTTTCATGCATTTACTAATTATTTTGATCTATAAGACCCTAAAATTGAAAAGCATTTCAAATGAACTTTGAAAAGGTTGAAAGTTGGCATGGTATCATCATTTCATCCACATAGCATGTGCAAGAAAGTTGAGAGGGTTACGGCAAAAACTGGATGCACTTCGTGTACAAAACGGACAATCTCTTCCAAAGTATCAGGATTTCATACGGAAACTCGTCTGTTACAAAGGGATGTCATTTTTTAAAACTTATTTGAACTCCTGACTTTTTGTGTGTTCAAAATGCACCATTCAAAGCCACATCATCATTTTTCAATCCTTTCTGACTCCATTTGTTATTTTTCATGCATTTACTAATTATTTTGAGCTATAAGACCCTAAAATTGAAAAGCATTTCAAATGAACTCTGGAAAGGATGAAAGTTGGCATGGTATCATCATTTCATCCACATAGCATGTGCAAGAAAGTTGAGAGGGTTACGGCAAAAACTGGATGCACTTCGTGTACAAGACGGACAATCTCTTTCAAAGTATCAGGATTTCAGACGGAAACTCGTCTGTTACAAAGCGATTTCATTTTTTTAAACTTATTCGAACTCCTGATTTTTTGTGTGTTCAAAATGCACCATTCAAAGCCACATCATCATTTTTCAATCCTTTCTGACTTCATTTGTTATTTTTCATGCATTTACTAATTATTTTGATCTATAAGACCCTAAAATTGAAAAGCATTTCAAATGAACTCTGAAAAGGTTGAAAGTTGGCATGGTATCATCATTTCATCCACATAGCATGTGCAAGAAAGTTGAGAGGGTTACGACAAAAACTGGATGCACTTCGTGTACAAAACGGACAATCTCTTTCAAAGTATCAGGATTTCATACGGAAACTGATCTGTAACAAAGGGATTACATTTTTTAAACTGATTTGAACTCCTGACTTTTTGTGTGTTCAGAATGCACCATTCAAAGCCACATCATCAGTTTTCAATCCTTTCTGCTTCATTTGTTATTTTTCATGCATTTACTAATTATTTTGAGCTATAAGACCCCAAAATTGAAAAGCATTTCAAATGAACTCTGAAAAGGTTGAAAGTTGGCATGGTATCATCATTTCATCCACATAGCATGTGCAAGAAAGTTGAGAGGGTTACGGCAAAAACTGGATGCACTTCGTGTACAAAACGGACAATCTCCTTCAAAGTATGAGGATTTCATACGGAAACTCGTCTGTTACAAAGGGATTTCATTTTTCAAAACTTATTTGAACTCCTGACTTTTTGAGTGTTCAAAATGCACCATTCAAAGCCACATCATCATTTTTCAATCCTTTCTGACTTCATTTGTTATTTTTCATGCATTTACTAATTATTTTGAGCTATAAGACCCTAAAATTGAAAAGCATTTCAAATGAACTCTGAAAAGGTTGAAAGTTGGCATGGTATCATCCTTTCATCCACATAGCATGTGCAAGAAACTTGAGAGGGTTACGGCAAAAACTGGATGCACTTCGTGTACAAAACGGACAATCTCTTTCAAAGTATCAGGATTTCATACGGAAACTCATCTGTTACAAAGGGATTTCATTTTTTAAAACTTATTTCAACTCCTGACTTTTTGTGTGTTCCAAATGCACCATTCAAAGCCACATCATCATTTTTCAATCCTTTCTGACTTCATTTGTTATTTTTCATGCATTTACTAATTATTTTGAGCTATAAGACCCTAAAATTGAAAAGCATTTCAAATGAACTCTGAAAAGGTTGAAAGTTGGCCTGGCATCATCATTTCATCCACATAGCATGTGCAAGAAAGTTGAGAGGGTTACGGCAAAAACTGGATGCACTTCGTGTACAAAACGGACAATCTCTTTCAAAGTATCAGGATTTCATACGGAAACTCGTCTGTTACAAAGGGATTTCATTTTTTTAAACTTATTTAAACTCCTGACTTCTTGTGTGTTCAAAATGCACCATTCAAAGCCACATCATCATTTTTCAATCCTTTCTGATTTCATTTGTTATTTTTCATGCATTTACTAATTATTTTGAGCAATAAAACCCTAAAATAGAAAAGCATTTCAAATGAACTCTGAAAAGGTTGAAAGTTGGCCTGGTATCATCATTTCGTCCACATAGCATGTGCAAGAATGTTGAGAGGGTTACGGCAAAAACTGCATGCACTTCGTGTACAAAACGGACAATCTCTTTCAAAGTATCAGGATTTCATACGGAAACTCGTCTGTTACAAAGCGATTTCATTTTTTAAAACTTATTAGAACTCCTGACTTTTTGTGTGTTCAAAATGCACCATTCAAAGCCACATCATCATTTTTCAATCCTTTCCGACTTCATTTGTTATTTTTCATGCATTTACTAATTATTTTGAGCTATAAGACCCTAAAATTGAAAAGCATTTCAAATGAACTCTGAAAAGGTTGAAAGTTGGCATGGTATCATCATTTCATCCACATAGCATGTGCAAGAAAGTTGAGAGGGTTACGGAAAAAACTGGATGCACTTCGTGTAGAAAACGGACAATCTCTTTCAAAGTATCACGATTTCGTACAGAAACTCGTCTGTTCCAAAGGGATTTCTTTTTTTAAAACTTATTTGAACTCCTGACTTTTTGTGTGTGCGAAATGCACCATTCAAAGCCACATCGTCATTTTTCAATCCTGTCTGACTTCATTTGTTATTTTTCATGAATTTACTAATTATTTTGAGCTATAAGACACTAAAATTGAAAAGCATTTCAAATGAACTCTGAAAAGGTTGAAAGTTGGAATGGTATCATCATTTCATCCACATAGCATGTGCAAGAAAGTTGAGTGGGTTACGGCAAAAACTGGATGCACTTCGTGTACAAAACGGACAATCTCTTTCAAAGTATCAGGATTTCATACGGAAACTCGTCTGTTACAAAGGGATTTCATTTTTTAAAACTTATTTGAACTCCTGACTTTTTGTGTGTTCAAAATGCACCATTCAAAGCCACATCATCATTTTTCAATCCTTTCTGACTTCATTTGTTATTTTCATGCATTTACTAATTATTTTGAGCTATAAGACCCTAAAATTGAAAAGCATTTCAAATGAACTCTGAAAAGGATGAAAGTTGGCATGGTATCATCATTTAATCCACATAGCATGTGCAAGAAAGTTGAGAGGGTTACGACAAAAACTGGATGCACTTCGTGTACAAAACGGACAATCCCTTTCAAAGTATCAGGATTTCATACGGAAACTCGTCTGTTACAAAGGGATTTCATTTTTTTAAACTTATTTGAACTCCTGACTTTTTGTGTGGTCAAAATCACCATTCAAAGCCACATCATCATTTTTCAATCCTTTCTGACTTCATTTGTTATTTTTCATGCATTTACTAATTATTTTGATCTATAAGACCCTAAAATTGAAAAGCATTTCAAATGAACTTTGAAAAGGTTGAAAGTTGGCATGGTATCATCATTTCATCCACATAGCATGTGCAAGAAAGTTGAGAGGGTTACGGCAAAAACTGGATGCACTTCGTGTACAAAACGGACAATCTCTTCCAAAGTATCAGGATTTCATACGGAAACTCGTCTGTTACAAAGGGATGTCATTTTTTAAAACTTATTTGAACTCCTGACTTTTTGTGTGTTCAAAATGCACCATTCAAAGCCACATCATCATTTTTCAATCCTTTCTGACTCCATTTGTTATTTTTCATGCATTTACTAATTATTTTGAGCTATAAGACCCTAAAATTGAAAAGCATTTCAAATGAACTCTGAAAAGGATGAAAGTTGGCATGGTATCATCATTTCATCCACATAGCATGTGCAAGAAAGTTGAGAGGGTTACGGCAAAAACTGGATGCACTTCGTGTACAAGACGGACAATCTCTTTCAAAGTATCAGGATTTCAGACGGAAACTCGTCTGTTACAAAGCGATTTCATTTTTGTAAACTTATTCGAACTCCTGATTTTTTGTGTGTTCAAAATGCACCATTCAAAGCCACATCATCATTTTTCAATCCTTTCTGACTTCATTTGTTATTTTTCATGCATTTACTAATTATTTTGAGCTATAAGACCCTAAAATTGAAAAGCATTTCAAATGAACTCTGAAAAGGTTGAAAGTTGGCATGGTATCATCATTTCATCCACATAGCATGTGCAAGAAAGTTGAGAGGGTTACGACAAAAACTGGATGCACTTCGTGTACAAAACGGACAATCTCTTTCAAAGTATCAGGATTTCATACGGAAACTGATCTGTAACAAAGGGATTACATTTTTTAAACTGATTTGAACTCCTGACTTTTTGTGTGTTCAGAATGCACCATTCAAAGCCACATCATCAGTTTTCAATCCTTTCTGCTTCATTTGTTATTTTTCATGCATTTACTAATTATTTTGAGCTATAAGACCCCAAAATTGAAAAGCATTTCAAATGAACTCTGAAAAGGTTGAAAGTTGGCATGGTATCATCATTTCATCCACATAGCATGTGCAAGAAAGTTGAGAGGGTTACGGCAAAAACTGGATGCACTTCGTGTACAAAACGGACAATCTCCTTCAAAGTATCAGGATTTCATACGGAAACTCGTCTGTTACAAAGGGATTTCATTTTTCAAAACTTATTTGAACTCCTGACTTTTTGAGTGTTCAAAATGCACCATTCAAAGCCACATCATCATTTTTCAATCCTTTCTGACTTCATTTGTTATTTTTCATGCATTTACTAATTATTTTGAGCTATAAGACCCTAAAATTGAAAAGCATTTCAAATGAACTCTGAAAAGGTTGAAAGTTGGCATGGTATCATCCTTTCATCCACATAGCATGTGCAAGAAACTTGAGAGGGTTACGGCAAAAACTGGATGCACTTCGTGTACAAAACGGACAATCTCTTTCAAAGTATCAGGATTTCATACGGAAACTCATCTGTTACAAAGGGATTTCATTTTTTAAAACTTATTTCAACTCCTGACTTTTTGTGTGTTCAAAATGCACCATTCAAAGCCACATCATCATTTTTCAATCCTTTCTGACTTCATTTGTTATTTTTCATGCATTTACTAATTATTTTGAGCTATAAGACCCTAAAATTGAAAAGCATTTCAAATGAACTCTGAAAAGGTTGAAAGTTGGCCTGGTATCATCATTTCGTCCACATAGCATGTGCAAGAAAGTTGAGAGGGTTATGGCAAAAACTGGATGCACTTCGTGTACAAAACGGACAATCTCTTTCAAAGTATCAGGATTTCAGACGGAAACTCGTCTGTTACAAAGTGATTTCATTTTTTAAAACTTATTCAAACTCCTGATTTTTTGTGTGTTCAAAATGCACCATTCAAAGCCACATCATCATTTTTCAATCCTTTCTGACTTCATTTGTTATTTTTCATGCATTTACTAATTATTTTGAGCTATAAGACCCTAAAATTGAAAAGCATTTCAAATGAACTCTGAAAAGGTTGAAAGTTGGCATGGTATCATCATTTCATCCAGATAGCATGTGCAAGAAAGTTGAGAGAGTTACGGCAAAAACTGGATGCACTTCGTGTACAAAACGGACAATCTCTTTCAAAGTATGAGGATTTCATACGGAAACTCGTCTGTTACAAAGGGATTTCTTTTTTTTAACTTATTTGAACTCGTGACTTCTTGTGTGTTCAAAATGCACCATTCAAAGCCACATCATCATTTTTCAATCCTTTCTGACTTCATTTGTTATTTTTCATGCATTTACTAATTATTTTGAGCTATAAGACCCTAAAATTGAAAAGCATTTCAAACGAACTCTGAAAAGGTTGAAAGTTGGCCTGGTATCATCATTTCATCCACATAGCCTGTGCAAGAAAGTTGAGAGGGTTACGTCAAAAACTGGATGCACTTCGTGTACAAAATGGACAATCTCTTTCAAAGTATCAGGATTTCATACGGAAACTCGTCTGTTACTAAGGGATTTCATTTTTTAAAACTTATTTGAACTCCTCACTTCTTGTGTGTTCAAAATGCACCATTCAAAGCCACATCATCATTTTTCAATCCTTTCTGACTTCATTTGTTATTTTTCATGCATTTACTAATTATTTTGAGCTATAAGACCCTAAAATTGAAAAGCATTTCAAATGAACTCTGAAGAGGTTGAAAGTTGGCCTGGTATCATCATTTCATCCACATAGCATGTGCAAGAAAGTTGAGAGGGTTACGACAAAAACTGGATGCACTTCGTGTACAAAACGGACAATCTCTTTCAAAGTATCAGGATTTCATACGGAAACTAATGTGTAACAAAGGGATTACATTTTTTAAACTTATTTGAACTCCTTACTTTTTGTGTGTTCAAAATGCACCATTCAAAGCCACATCATCATTTTTCATTCCTTTCTGACTTCATTTGTTATTTTTCATGCGTTTACTAATTATTTTGAGCTATAAGACCCTAAAATTGAAAAGCATTTCAAATGAACTCTGAAAAGGTTGAAACTTGGCATGGTATCATCCTTTCATCCACATAGCATGTGCAAGAAAGTTGAGAGGGTTACGGCAAAAACTGCATGCACTTCGTGTACAAAACGGACAATCTCTTTCAAAGTATCAGGCTTTCATACGGAAACTCGTCTGTTAGAAAGGGATTACATTTTTTTAAACTTATTTGAACTCCTGAATTTTTGTGTGTTCAAAATGCACCATTCAAAGCCACATCGTCATTTTTCAATCCTTTCTGACTTCATTTGTTATTTTTCATGCATTTACTAAATATTTTGAGCTATAAGACCCTAAAATTGAAAAGAATTTCAAATGAACTCTGGAAAGGATGAAAGTTGGCATGGTATCATCATTTCATCCACATAGCATGTGCAAGAAAGTTGAGAGGGTTACGGCAAAAACTGGATGCACTTCGTGTACAAGACGGACAATCTCTTTCAAAGTATCAGGATTTCAGACGGAAACTCGTCTGTTACAAAGCGATTTCATTTTTTAAAACTTATTCGAACTCCTGATTTTTTGTGTGTTCAAAATGCACCATTCAAAGCCACATCATCATTTTTCAATCCTTTCTGACTTCATTTGTTATTTTCCATGCATTTACTAATTATTTTGAGCTATAAGACCCTAAAATTGAAAATCATTTCAAATGAACTCTGAAAAGGTTGAAAGTTGGCATGGTATCATCCTTTCATCCACATAGCATGTGCAAGAAAGTTGAGAGGGTTACGGCAAAAACTGGATGCACTTCGTGTACAAAACGGACAATCTCTTTCAAAGTATCAGGATTTCATACGGAAACTCGTCTGTTACAAAGGAATTTCATTTTTTTAAACTTATTTGAACTCCTGACTTCTTGTGTGTTCAAAATGCACCATTCAAAGCCACATCATCATTTTTCAATCCTTTCTGACTTCATTTGTTATTTTTCATGCATTTACTAATTATTTTGAGCTATAACACCCTAAAATTGAAAAGCATTTCAAACGAACTCTGAAAAGGTTGAAAGTTGGCCTGGTATCATCATTTCATCCACATAGCATGTGCAAGAAAGTTGAGAGGGTTACGTCAAAAACTGGATGCACTTCGTGTACAAAACGGACAATCTCTTTCAAAGTATCAGGATTTCATACGGAAACTCGTCTGTTACAAAGGGATTTCATTTTTTAAAACTTATTTGAACTCCTGACTTCTTGTGTGTTCAAAATGCACCATTCAAAGCCACATCATCATTTTTCAATCCTTTCTGACTTCATTTGTTATTTTTCATGCATTTACTAATTATTTTGAGCTATAAGACCCTAAAATTGAAAAGCATTTCAAATGAAGTCTGAAAAGGTTGAAAGTTGGCCTGGTATCATCATTTCATCCACATAGCATGTGCAAGAAAGTTGAGAGGGTTAGGACAAAAACTGGATGCACTTCATGTACAAAACGGACAATCTGATTCAAAGTATCAGGATTTCATACGGAAACTCGTCTGTTACAAAGGGATTTCATTTTTTAAAACTTATTTGAACTCCTGACTTTTTGTGTGTTCAAAATGCACCATTCAAAGCCACATCATCATTTTTCAATCCTTTCTGACTTCATTTGTTGTTTTTCATGCATTTACTAATTATTTTGAGCTATAAGACCCTAAAATTGAAAAGCATTTCAAATGAACTCTGAAGAGGTTGAAAGTTGGCCTGGTATCATCATTTCATCCACATAGCATGTGCAAGAAAGTTGAGAGGGTTACGACAAAAACTGGATGCACTTCGTGTACAAAACGGACAATCTCTTTCAAAGTATTAGGATTTCATACGGAAACTAATGTGTAACAAAGGGATTACATTTTTAAAACTTATTTGAACTCCTTACTTTTTGTGTGTTCAAAATGCACCATTCAAAGCCACATCATCATTTTTCATTCCTTTCTGACTTCATTTGTTATTTTTCATGCGTTTACTAATTATTTTGAGCTATAAGACCCTAAAATTGAAAAGCATTTCAAATGAACTCTGAAAAGGTTGAAACTTGGCATGGTATCATCCTTTCATCCACATAGCATGTGCAAGAAAGTTGAGAGGGTTACGGCAAAAACTGCATGCACTTCGTGTACAAAACGGACAATCTCTTTCAAAGTATCAGGCTTTCATACGGAAACTCGTCTGTTACAAAGGAATTTCATTTTTTTAAACTTATTTGAACTCCTGACTTCTTGTGTGTTCAAAATGCACCATTCAAAGCCACATCATCATTTTTCAATCCTTTCTGACTTCATTTGTTATTTTTCATGCATTTACTAATTATTTTGAGCTATAACACCCTAAAATTGAAAAGCATTTCAAACGAACTCTGAAAAGGTTGAAAGTTGGCCTGGTATCATCATTTCATCCACATAGCATGTGCAAGAAAGTTGAGAGGGTTACGTCAAAAACTGGATGCACTTCGTGTACAAAACGGACAATCTCTTTCAAAGTATCAGGATTTCATACGGAAACTCGTCTGTTACAAAGGGATTTCATTTTTTAAAACTTATTTGAACTCCTGACTTCTTGTGTGTTCAAAATGCACCATTCAAAGCCACATCATCATTTTTCAATCCTTTCTGACTTCATTTGTTATTTTTCATGCATTTACTAATTATTTTGAGCTATAAGACCCTAAAATTGAAAAGCATTTCAAATGAAGTCTGAAAAGGTTGAAAGTTGGCCTGGTATCATCATTTCATCCACATAGCATGTGCAAGAAAGTTGAGAGGGTTAGGACAAAAACTGGATTCACTTCATGTACAAAACGGACAATCTGATTCAAAGTATCAGGATTTCATACGGAAACTCGTCTGTTACAAAGGGATTTCATTTTTTAAAACTTATTTGAACTCCTGACTTTTTGTGTGTTCAAAATGCACCATTCAAAGCCACATCATCATTTTTCAATCCTTTCTGACTTCATTTGTTGTTTTTCATGCATTTACTAATTATTTTGAGCTATAAGACCCTAAAATTGAAAAGCATTTCAAATGAACTCTGAAGAGGTTGAAAGTTGGCCTGGTATCATCATTTCATCCACATAGCATGTGCAAGAAAGTTGAGAGGGTTACGACAAAAACTGGATGCACTTCGTGTACAAAACGGACAATCTCTTTCAAAGTATCAGGATTTCATACGGAAACTAATGTGTAACAAAGGGATTACATTTTTTAAACTTATTTGAACTCCTTACTTTTTGTGTGTTCAAAATGCACCATTCAAAGCCACATCATCATTTTTCATTCCTTTCTGACTTCATTTGTTATTTTTCATGCGTTTACTAATTATTTTGAGCTATAAGACCCTAAAATTGAAAAGCATTTCAAATGAACTCTGAAAAGGTTGAAACTTGGCATGGTATCATCCTTTCATCCACATAGCATGTGCAAGAAAGTTGAGAGGGTTACGGCAAAAACTGCATGCACTTCGTGTACAAAACGGACAATCTCTTTCAAAGTATCAGGCTTTCATACGGAAACTCGTCTGTTACAAAGGGATTACATTTTTTTAAACTTATTTGAACTCCTGAATTTTTGTGTGTTCAAAATGCACCATTCAAAGCCACATCGTCATTTTTCAATCCTTTCTGACTTCATTTGTTATTTTTCATGCATTTACTAAATATTTTGAGCTATAAGACCCTAAAATTGAAAAGAATTTCAAATGAACTCTGAAAAGGTTGAAAGTTGGCATGGTATCATCATTTCATCCTCATAGCATGTGCAAGAAAGTTGAGAGGGTTACGGCAAAAACTGGATGCACTTCCTGTACAAAATGGACAATCTCTTTCAAAGTAGCAGGATTTCATACGGAAACTCATCTGTTACAAAGGGATTTCATTTTTTAAAACTTATTTCAACTCCTGACTTTTTGTGTGTTCAAAATGCACCATTCAAAGCCACATCATCATTTTTCAATCCCTTTTGACTTCATTTGTTATTTTTCATGCATTTACTAATTATTTTGAGCTATAAGACCCTAAAATTGAAAAGCATTTCAAATGAACTCTGAAAAGGTTGAAAGTTGGCATGGTATCATCATTTCATCCACATAGCATGTGCAAGAAAGTTGAGAGGGTTACGGCATAAACTGGATGCACTTCGTGTACAAAAACGGACAATCTCTTTCAAAGTATCAGGATTTCAGACGGAAACTCGTCTGTTACAAAGCGATTTCATTTTTTAAAACTTATTCGAACTCCTGATTTTTTGTGTGTTCAAAATGCACCATTCAAAGCCACATCATCATTTTTCAATCCTTTCTGACTTCATTTGTTATTTTCCATGCATTTACTAATTATTTTGAGCTATAAGACCCTAAAATTGAAAATCATTTCAAATGAACTCTGAAAAGGTTGAAAGTTGGCATGGTATCATCCTTTCATCCACATAGCATGTGCAAGAAAGTTGAGAGGGTTACGGCAAAAACTGGATGCACTTCGTGTACAAAACGGACAATCTCTTTCAAAGTATCAGGATTTCATACGGAAACTCGTCTGTTACAAAGGAATTTCATTTTTTTAAACTTATTTGAACTCCTGACTTCTTGTGTGTTCAAAATGCACCATTCAAAGCCACATCATCATTTTTCAATCCTTTCTGACTTCATTTGTTATTTTTCATGCATTTACTAATTATTTTGAGCTATAACACCCTAAAATTGAAAAGCATTTCAAACGAACTCTGAAAAGGTTGAAAGTTGGCCTGGTATCATCATTTCATCCACATAGCATGTGCAAGAAAGTTGAGAGGGTTACGTCAAAAACTGGATGCACTTCGTGTACAAAACGGACAATCTCTTTCAAAGTATCAGGATTTCATACGGAAACTCGTCTGTTACAAAGGGATTTCATTTTTTAAAACTTATTTGAACTCCTGACTTCTTGTGTGTTCAAAATGCACCATTCAAAGCCACATCATCATTTTTCAATCCTTTCTGACTTCATTTGTTATTTTTCATGCATTTACTAATTATTTTGAGCTATAAGACCCTAAAATTGAAAAGCATTTCAAATGAAGTCTGAAAAGGTTGAAAGTTGGCCTGGTATCATCATTTCATCCACATAGCATGTGCAAGAATGTTGAGAGGGTTAGGACAAAAACTGGATGCACTTCATGTACAAAACGGACAATCTGATTCAAAGTATCAGGATTTCATACGGAAACTCGTCTGTTACAAAGGGATTTCATTTTTTAAAACTTATTTGAACTCCTGACTTTTTGTGTGTTCAAAATGCACCATTCAAAGCCACATCATCATTTTTCAATCCTTTCTGACTTCATTTGTTGTTTTTCATGCATTTACTAATTATTTTGAGCTATAAGACCCTAAAATTGAAAAGCATTTCAAATGAACTCTGAAAAGGTTCAAAGTTGGCATGGTATCATCATTTCATCCACATAGCATGTGCAAGAAAGTTGAGAGGGTTACGGAAAAAACTGGATGCACTTCGTGGACAAAACGGACAATCTCTTTCAAAGTATCAGGATTTCATACGGAAACTCGTCTGTTACAAAGGGATTTCAGTTTTTAAAACTTATTTGAACTCCTGACTTTTTGTGTGTTCAAAATACACCATTCAAAGTCACATCATCATTTTTCAATCCTTTCTGACTTCATTTGTTATTTTTCATGCATTTACTAAATATTTTTAGCTATAAGACCCTAAAATTGAAAAGTATTTCAAATGAACTCTGAAAAGGTTGAAAGTTGGCATGGTATCATCATTTCATCGACATAGCATGCGCAAGAAAGTTGAGAGGGTTACGGCAAAAACTGGATGCACTTCCTGTACAAAACGGACAATCTCTTTCAAAGTATCAGGATTTCATACGGAAACTCGTCTGTTACAAAGGGATTTCATTTTTTAAAACTTATTTGAACTCCTGACTTTTTGTGTGTTCAAAATGCACCATTCAAAGCCACATCATCATTTTTCAATCCTTTCTGACTTCATTTGTTATTTTCATGCATTTACTAATTATTTTGAGCTATAAGACCCTAAAATTGAAAAGCATTTCAAATGAACTCTGAAAAGGTTGAAAGTTCGCATGGTATCATCCTTTCATCCACATAGCATGTGCAAGAAAGTTGAGAGGGTTACGGCAAAAACTGGATGCACTTCGTGGACAAAACGGACAATCTCTTTCAAAGTATCAGAATTTCATACGGAAACTCGTCTGTTACAAAGGGATTTCATTTTTTAAAACTTATTTGAACTCCTGACTTCTTGTGTGTTCAAAATGCACCATTCAAAGCCACATCATCATTTTTCAATCCTTTGTGACTTCATTTGTTATTTTTCATGCATTTACTAATTATTTTGAGCTATAAGACCCTAAAATTGAAAAGCATTTCAAATGAAGTCTGAAAAGGTTGAAAGTTGGCCTGGTATCATCATTTCATACACATAGCATGTGCAAGAAAGTTGAGAGGGTTACGACAAAAACTGGATGCACTTCGTGTACAAAACGGACAATCTGATTCAAAGTATCAGGATTTCATACGGAAACTCGTCTGTTACAAAGGGATTTCATTTTTTAAAACTTATTTGAACTCCTGACTTTTTGTGTGTTCAAAATGCACCATTCAAAGCCACATCATCATTTTTCAATCCTTTCTGACTTCATTTGTTGTTTTTCATGCATTTACTAATTATTTTGAGCTATAAGACCCTAAAATTGAAAAGCATTTCAAATGAACTCTGAAAAGGTTGAAAGTTGGCATGGTATCATCATTTCATCCACATAGCATGTGCAAGAAAGTTGACAGGGTTACGGAAAAAACTGGATGCACTTCGTGGACAAAACGGACAATCTCTTTCAAAGTATCAGGATTTCATACGGAAACTCGTCTGTTACAAAGGGATTTCAGTTTTTAAAACTTATTTGAACTCCTGAATTTTTGTGTGTTCAAAATACACCATTCAAAGTCACATCATCATTTTTCAATCCTTTCTGACTTCATTTGTTATTTTTCATGCATTTACTAAATATTTTTAGCTATAAGACCCTAAAATTGAAAAGTATTTCAAATGAACTCTAAAAAGGTTGAAAGTTGGCATCGTATCATCATTTCATCGAAATAGCATGCGCAAGAAAGTTGAGAGGGTTACGGCAAAAACTGGATGCACTTCCTGTACAAAACGGACAATCTCTTTCAAAGTATCAGGATTTCATACGGAAACTCGTCTGTTACAAAGGGCTTTCATTTTTTAAAACTTATTTGAACTCCTGAATTTTTGTGTGTTCAAAATGCACCATTCAAAGCCACATCATCATTTTTCAATCCTTTCTGACTTCATTTGTTATTTTTCATGCATTTACTAATTATTTTGAGCTATAAGACCCTAAAATTGAAAAGCATTTCAAATGAACTCTAAAAAGGTTGAAAGTTGGCATGGTATCATCATTTCATCCACATAGCATGTGCAAGAAAGTTGAGAGGGTTACGACAAAAACTGTATGCACTTAATGTACAAAACGGACAATCTCTTTCAAAGTATCAGGATTTCATACGGAAACTCGTCTGTTACAAAGGGATTTCATTTTTTAAAACTTATTTGAACTCCTGACTTTTTGTGTCTTCAAAATGCACCATTCAAAGCCACATCTTCATTTTTCAATCCTTTCTGACTTCATTTGTTATTTTTCATGCATTTAATAATTATTTTGATCTATAAGACCCTAAAATTGAAAACCATTTCAAATGAACTTTGAAAAGGTTGAAAGTTGGCATGGCATCATCATTTCATCCACATAGCATGTGCAAGAAAGTTGAGAGGGTTACGGCAAAAACTGGATGCACTTCGTGTACAAAACAGACAATCTCTTTCAAAGTATCAGGATTTCATACGGAAACTCGTCTGTTACAAAGGGATTTCATTTTTTGAAACTTATTTGAACTCCTGACTTTTTGTGTGTTCAAAATGCACCATTCAAAGCCACATCATCATTTTTCAATCCTTTCTGACTTCATTTGTTATTTTTCATGTATTTACTAATTATTTTGAGCTATAAGACCCAAAAATTGAAAAGCATTTCAAATGAACTCTGAAAAGGATGAAAGTTGGCTTGGTATCATCATTTCATCCACATAGCATGTGCAAGAAAGTTGAGAGGGTTACGGCAAAAACTGGATGCACTTCGTGTACAAAACAGACAATCTCTTTCAAAGTATCAGGATTTCATACGGAAACTCGTCTGTTACAAAGGGATTTCATTTTTTGAAACTTATTTGAACTCCTGACTTTTTGTGTGTTCAAAATGCACCATTCAAAGCCACATCATCATTTTTCAATCCTTTCTGACTTCATTTGTTATTTTTCATGCATTTACTAATTATTTTGAGCTATAAGACCCTAAAATTGAAAAGCATTTCAAATGAAGTCTGAAAAGGTTGAAAGTTGGCATGGTATCATCATTTCATCCACATACCATGTGCAAGAAAGTTGAGAGGGTTACGGCAAAAACTGGATGCACTTCGTGCACAAAACGGACAAACTCTTTCAAGGTATCAGGATTTCTTACGGAAACTCGTCTGTTACAAAGGGATTTCATTTTTAAAAGCTTATTTGAACTCCTGACTTCTTGTGTGTTCAAAATGCACCATTCAAAGCCACATCATCATTTTTCAATCCTTTCTGACTTCATTTGTTATTTTCATGCATTTACTAATTATTTTGAGCTATAAGACCCTAAAATTGAAAAGCATTTCAAATGAACTCTGAAAAGGTTGAAAGTTGGCATGGTATCATCATTTCATCCACATAGCATGTGCAAGAAAGTTGAGAGGGTTACGACAAAAACTGGATGCACTTCGTGCACAAAACGGACAAACTCTTTCAACGTATCAGGATTTCTTACGGAAACTCGTCTGTTACAAAGGGATTTCATTTTTTGAAACTTATTTGAACTCCTGACTTTTTGTGTGTTCAAAATGCACCATTCAAAGCCACATCATCATTTTTCAATCCTTTCTGACTTCATTTGTTATTTTTCATGCATTTCCTAATTATTTTGAGCTATAACACCCTAAAATTGAAAAGCATTTCAAATGAACTCTGAAAAGGTTGAAAGTTGGCATGGTATCATCATTTCATCCACATGGCATGTGCAAGAAAGTTGAGAGGGTTACAGCAAAAACTGGATGCACTTCGTGTACAAAACGGACAATCTCTTTCAAAGTATCAGGATTTCATACGGAAACTCGTCTGTTACAAAGGGATTTCATTTTTTAAAACTTATTTGAACTCCTAACTTTTTGTGTGTTCAAAATGCACCATTCAAAGCCACATCATCATTTTTCAATCCTTTCTGACTTCATTTGTTATTTTTCATGCATTTACTAATTATTTTGAGCTATAAGACCCTAAAATTGAAAAGCATTTCAAATGAAGTCTGAAAAGGTTGAAAGTTGGCATGGTATCATCATTTCATCCACATACCATGTGCAAGAAAGTTGAGAGGGTTACGGCAAAAACTGGATGCACTTCGTGCACAAAACGGACAAACTCTTTCAAGGTATCAGGATTTCTTACGGAAACTCGTCTGTTACAAAGGGATTTCATTTTTTTTTAACTTATTTGAACTCCTGACTTTTTGTGTGTTCAAAATGCACCATTCAAAGCCACATCATCATTTTTGAATCCTTTCTGACTTCATTTCTTATTTTTCATGCATTTACTAATTATTTTGATCTTTAAGACCCTAAAATTGAAAAGCATTTCAAATGAACTCTGAAAAGGTTGAAAGTTGGCATGGTATCATCATTTCATCCACATAGCCTGTGCAAGAAAGTTGAGAGGGTTACGGCAAAAACTGGATGCACTTCGTGCACAAAACGGACAAACTCTTTCAAAGTATCAGGATTTCTTACGGAAACTCGTCTGTTACAAAGGGATTTCATTTTTGAAAACTTATTTGAACTCCTGACTTTTTGTGTGTTCAAAATGCACCATTCAAAGCCACATCATCATTTTTCAATCCTTTCTGACTTCATTTGTTATTTTTCATGCATTTACTAATTATTTTGATCTATAAGACCCTAAAATTGAAAAGCATTTCAAATGAACTCTGAAAAGGTTGGAAGTTGGCATGGTATCATCATTTCATCCACTAGCATGTGCAAGAAAGTTGAGAGGATTACGGCAAAAACTGGATGCACTTCGTCTACAAAACGGACAAACTCTTTCAAAGTATCATGGATTTCATACGGAAACTCGTCTGTTACAAAGGGATTTCAATTTTTTGAAACTTATTTGAACTCCTGACTTTTTGTGTGTTCAAAATGCACCATTCAAGCCACATCATCATTTTTCAATCCTTTCTGACTTCATTTGTTATTTTTCATGCATTTACTAATTATTTTCAGCTATAAGACCCTAAAATTGAAAAGCATTTCAAATGAACTCTGAAAAGGTTGAAAGTTGGCATGGTATCATCATTTCATCCACATAGCATGTCCAAGAAAGTTGAGAGGGTTACGACAAAAACTGGGTGCACTTCGTGTACAAAACGGACAATCTCTTCCAAGTACCAGGATTTCATACGGAAACTCGTCTGTTACAAAGGGATTTCATTTTTTTAAACTTATTTGAACTCCTGACTTTTTGTGTGTTCAAAATGCACCATTCAAAGCCACATCATCATTTTTCCATCCTTTCAGACTTATTTGTTATTTTTCATGCATTTAGTAATTATTTTGAGCTATAAGACCCTAAAATTGAAAAGCGTTTCAAATGAACTCTTAAAAGGTTGAAAGTTGGCCTGGTGTCATCATTTCATCCACATAGCATGTGCAAGAAAGTTGTGAGGGTTACGGCAAAAACTGGATGCACTTCGTGTACAAAACGGACATTCTCTTTCAAAGTATCAGGATTTCATACGGAAACTCGTCTTTTACAAAGGCATTTCATTTTTTAATACTTATTTGAACTCCAGACTTTTTGTGTGTTCAAAATGCACCATTCAAAGCCACATCATCATTTTTCAATCCTTTCTCACTTCATTTGTTATTTTTCATGCATTTACTAATTATTTCGAGCTATAAGACCCTAAAATTGAAAAGCATTTCAAATGAACTCTGAAAAGGATGAAAGTTGGCATGGTATCATCATTTCATCCACATAGCATGTGCAAGAAAGTTGAGAGGGTTACGGCAAAAAGTGGATGCACTTCGTGTACAAAACGGACAATCTCTTTCAAAGTATCAGGATTTCATACGGAAACTCGTCTGTTACAAAGGGATTTCATTTTTTAAAACTTATTTGAACTCCTGACTTCTTGTGTGTTCAAAATGCACCATTCAAAGCCACATCATCATTTTTCAATCCTTTGTGACTTCATTTGTTATTTTTCATGCATTTACTAATTATTTTGAGATATAAGTCCCTAAAATTGAAAAGCATTTCAAATGAACTCTGAAAAGGTTGAAAGTTGGCCTGGTATCATCATTTCATCCACATAGCATGTGCAAGAAAGTTGCCAGGGTTATGGCAAAAACTGGATGCACTTCGTGTACATAACGGACAATCTCTTTCACAGTATTAGGATTTCATACGGAAACTCGTTTGTTACAAAGGGATTTCATTTTTTAAAACTTATTTGAACTCCTGACTTCTTGTGTGTTCAAAATGCACCATTCAAAGCCACATCATCATTTTTCAATCCTTTCTGACTTCATTTGTTATTTTTCATGCATTTACTAATTATTTTGAGCTATAAGACCCTAAAATTGGAAAGCATTTCAAATGAACTCTGAAAAGGTTGAAAGTTGGCCTGGTATCATCATTTCATCCACATAGCATGTGCAAGAAAGTTGAGAGGGTTACGGCAAAAACTGGATGCACTTCGTGTACAAAACGGACAATCTCTTTCAAAGTATGAGGATTTCATACGGAAACTCGTCTGTTACAATGGGATTTCATTTATTAAAACTTATTTGAACTCCTGACTTTTTGTGTGTTCAAAATGCACCATTCAAAGCCACATCATCATTTTTCAATCCTTTCTGACTTCATTTGTTATTTTTCATGCATTTACTAATTATTTTGCGCTATAACACCCTAAAATTGAAAAGCATTTCAAATGAACTCTGAAAAGGTTGAAAGTTGGCATGGTATCATCATTTCATCCACATGGCATGTGCAAGAAAGTTGAGAGGGTTACGGCAAAAACTGGATGCACTTCGTGTACAAAACGGACAATCTCTTTCAAAGTATCAGGATTTCATACGGAAACTCGTCTGTAACAAAGGGATTTCATTTTTTAAAACTTATTTGAACTCCTAACTTTTTGTGTGTTCAAAATGCACCATTCAAAGCCACATCATCATTTTTCAATCCTTTCTGACTTCATTTGTTATTTTTCATGCATTTACTAATTATTTTGAGCTATAAGACCCTAAAATTGAAAAGCATTTCAAATGAAGTCTGAAAAGGTTGAAAGTTGGCATGGTATCATCATTTCATCCACATACCATGTGCAAGAAAGTTGAGAGGGTTACGACAAAAACTGGATGCACTTCGTGCACAAAACGGACAAACTCTTTCAAGGTATCAGGATTTCTTACGGAAACTCGTCTGTTACAAAGGGATTTCATTTTTTTAACTTATTTGAACTCCTGACTTTTTGTGTGTTCAAAATGCACCATTCAAAGCCACATCATCATTTTTCAATCCTTTCTGACTTCATTTCTTATTTTTCATGCATTTACTAATTATTTTGATCTTTAAGACCCTAAAATTGAAAAGCATTTCAAATGAACTCTGAAAAGGTTGGAAGTTGGCATGGTATCATCATTTCATCCACATAGCATGTGCAATAAAGTTGAGAGGATTACGCAAAAACTGGATGCACTTCGTCTACAAAACGGACAATCTCTTTCAAAGTATCAGGATTTCATACGGAAACTCGTCTGTTACAAAGGGATTTCATTTTTTGAAACTTATTTGAACTCCTGACTTTTTGTGTGTTCAAAATGCACCATTCAAAGCCACATCATCATTTTTCAATCCTTTTTGACTTCATTTGTTATTTTTCATGCATTTACTAATTATTTTCAGCTATAAGACCCTAAAATTGAAAAGCATTTCAAATGAACTCTGAAAAGGTTGAAAGTTGGCATGGTATCATCATTTCATCCACATAGCATGTGCAAGAAAGTTGAGAGGGTTACGACAAAAACTGGGTGCACTTCGTGTACAAAACGGACAATCTCTTCCAAAGTATCAGGATTTCATACGGAAACTCGTCTGTTACAAAGGGATTTCATTTTTTAAAACTTATTTGAACTCCTGACTTTTTGTGTGTTCAGAATGCACCATTCAAAGCCACATCATCATTTTTCAATCCTGTCAGACTTTATTTGTTATTTTTCATGCATTTACTAATTATTTTGAGCTATAAGACCCTAAAATTGAAAAGCATTTCAAATGAACTCTTAAAAGGTTGAAAGTTGGCCTGGTATCATCATTTCATCCACATAGCATGTGCAAGAAAGTTGTGAGGGTTACGGCAAAAACTGGATGCACTTCGTGTACAAAACGGACATTCTCTTTCAAAGTATCAGGATTTCATACGGAAACTCGTCTTTTACAAAGGCATTTCATTTTTTAAAACTTATTTGAACTCCAGACTTTTTGTGTGTTCAAAATGCACCATTCAAAGCCACATCATCATTTTTCAATCCTTTCTCACTTCATTTGTTATTTTTCATGCATTTACTAATTATTTTGAGCTATAAGACCCTAAAATTGAAAAGCATTTCAAATGAACTCTGAAAAGGATGAAAGTTGGCATGGTATCATCATTTCATCCAGATAGCATGTGCAAGAAAGTTGAGAGGGTTACGGCAAAAGCTGGATGCACTTCGTGTACAAAACGGACAATCTCTTTCCAAGTATCAGGATTTCATACGGAAACTCGTCTGTTACAAAGGGATTTCATTTTTTAAAACTTATTTGAACTCCAGACTTTTTGTGTGTTCAAAATGCACCATTCAAAGCCACATCATCATTTTTCAATCCTTTATAACTTCATTTGTTATTTTTCATGCATTTACTAATTATTTTGAGCTATAAGACCCTAAAATTGAAAAGCATTTCAAATGAACTCTGAAAAGGATGAAAGTTGGCATGGTATCATCATTTCATCCACATAGCATGTGCAAGAAAGTTGCCAGGGTTACGGCAAAAACTGGATGCACTTCGTGTAGAAAAAGGACAATCTCTTTCAAAGTATTAGGATTTCATACGGAAACTCGTTTGTTACAAAGGGATTTCATTTTTTAAAACTTATTTGAATTCCTGACTTCTTGTGTGTTCAAAATGCACCATTCAAAGCCACATAATCATTTTTCAATCCTTTCTGACTTCATTTGTTATTTTTCATGCATTTACTAATTATTTTGAGCTATAAGACCCTAAAATTGGAAACAATTTCAAATGAACTCTGAAAAGGTTGAAAGTTGGCCTGGTATCATCATTTCATCCACATAGCATGTGCAAGAAAGTTGAGAGGGTTACGGCAAAAACTGGATGCACTTCGTGTACAAAACGGACAATCTCTTTCAAAGTATGAGGATTTCATACGGAAACTCGTCTGTTACAAAGGGATTTCATTTATTAAAACTTATTTGAACTCCTGACTTTTGGTGTGTTCAAAATGCACCATTCAAAGCCACATCATCATTTTCAATCCTTTCTGACTTCATTTGTTATTTTTCATGCATTTACTAATTATTTTGAGCTATAAGACCCTAAAATTGAAAAGCATTTCAAATGAACTCTTAAAAGGTTGAAAGTTGGCCTAGTATCATCATTTCATCCACATGGCATGTGCAAGAAAGTTGAGAGGGTTACGGCAAAAACTGGATGCACTTCGTGTACAAAACGGACAATCTCTTTCAAAGTATCAGGATTTCATACGGAAACTCGTCTGATACAAAGGGATTTCATTTTTTAAAACTTATTTGAACTCCTGACTTTTTGTGTGTTCAAAATGCACCATTCAAAGCCACATCATCATTTTTCAATCCTTTCTGACTTCATTTGTTATTTTTCATGCATTTACTAATTATTTTGAGCTATAAGACCCTAAAATTGAAAAGCATTTCAAATGAAGTCTGAAAAGGTTGAAAGTTGGCATGGTATCATCATTTCATCCACATAGCATGTGCAAGAAAGTTGAGAGGGTTATGGCAAAAACTGGATGCACTTCGTGTACAAAACGGACAAACTCTTTCAAAGTATCAGGATTTCATACGGAAACACGTCTGTTACAAAGGGATTTCATTTTTTTAAACTTATTTGAACTCCTGACTTTTTGTATGTTCAAAATGCACCATTCAAAGCCATATCATCATTTTTCAATCCTTTTTGACTTCATTTGTTATTTTTCGTGCTTTTACTAATTATTTTGAGCTATAAGACAATAAAATTGAAAAGCATTTCAAATGAACTCTGAAAAGGTTGAAAGTTGGCATGGTATCATCATTTCATCCACATAGCATGTGCAAGAAAGTTGAGAGGGTTACGGCAAAAACTGGATGCACTTCGTGTATAAAACGGACAATCTCTTTCCAAGTATGAGGATTTCATACGGAAACTCGTCTGTTACAAAGGGATTTCATTTTTTTAACTTATTTGAACTCCTGACTTTTTGTGTGTTCAAAATGCACCATTCAAAGCCACATCATCATTTTTCAATCCTTTCTGAATTCATTTCTTATTTTTCATGCATTTACTAATTATTTTCAGCTATAAGGCCCTAAACTTGAAAAGCATTTCAAATGAACTCTGAAAAGGTTGAAAGTTGGCCTGGTATCATCATTTCATCCACATAGAATGTGCAAGAAAGTTGCGAGGGTTACAGCAAAAACTGGATGCACTTCGTGTACAAAACGGACAATCTCTTCCAAAGTATCAGGATTTCATACGGAAACTCGTCTGTTACAAAGGGATTTCATTTTTTAAAACTTATTTGAACTCCTAAATTTTTGTGTGTTCAGAATGCACCATTCAAAGCCACATCATCATTTTTCAATCCTTTCAGACTTTATTTGTTATTTTTCATGCATTTACTAATTATTTTGAGCTATAAGACCCTAAAATTGAAAAGCATTTCAAATGAACTCTTAAAAGGTTGAAAGTTGGCCTGGTATCATCATTTCATCCACATAGCATGTGCAAGAAAGTTGTGAGGGTTACGGCAAAAACTGGATGCACTTCGTGTACAAAACGGACATTCTCTTTCAAAGTATCAGGATTTCATACGGAAACTCGTCTTTTACAAAGGCATTTCATTTTTTTAAACTTATTTGAACTCCAGACTTTTTGTGTGTTCAAAATGCACCATTCAAAGCCACATCATCATTTTTCAATCCTTTCTCACTTCATTTGTTATTTTTCATGCATTTACTAATTATTTTGAGCTATAAGACCCTAAAATTGAAAAGCATTTCAAATGAACTCTGAAAAGGATGAAAGTTGGCATGGTATCATCATTTCATCCACATAGCATGTGCAAGAAAGTTGAGAGGGTTACGGAAAAAGCTGGATGCACTTCGTGTACAAAACGGACAATCTCTTTCAAAGTATCAGGATTTCATACGGAAACTCGTCTGTTACAAAGGGATTTCATTTTTTAAAACTTATTTGAACTCCTGACTTCTTGTGTGTTCAAAATGCACCATTCAAAGCCACATCATCATTTTTCAATCCTTTGTGACTTCATTTGTTATTTTTCATGCATTTACTAATTATTTTGAGATATAAGTCCCTAAAATTGAAAAGCATTTCAAATGAACTCTGAAAAGGTTGAAAGTTGGCCTGGTATCATCATTTCATCCACATAGCATGTGCAAGAAAGTTGCCAGGGTTATGGCAAAAACTGGATGCACTTCGTGTACATAACGGACAATCTCTTTCACAGTATTAGGATTTCATACGGAAACTCGTTTGTTACAAAGGGATTTCATTTTTTAAAACTTATTTGAACTCCTGACTTCTTGTGTGTTCAAAATGCACCATTCAAAGCCACATCATCATTTTTCAATCCTTTCTGACTTCATTTGTTATTTTTCATGCATTTACTAATTATTTTGAGCTATAAGACCCTAAAATTGGAAAGCATTTCAAATGAACTCTGAAAAGGTTGAAAGTTGGCCTGGTATCATCATTTCATCCACATAGCATGTGCAAGAAAGTTGAGAGGGTTACGGCAAAAACTGGATGCACTTCGTGTACAAAACGGACAATCTCTTTCAAAGTATGAGGATTTCATACGGAAACTCGTCTGTTACAATGGGATTTCATTTATTAAAACTTATTTGAACTCCTGACTTTTTGTGTGTTCAAAATGCACCATTCAAAGCCACATCATCATTTTTCAATCCTTTCTGACTTCATTTGTTATTTTTCATGCATTTACTAATTATTTTGCGCTATAACACCCTAAAATTGAAAAGCATTTCAAATGAACTCTGAAAAGGTTGAAAGTTGGCATGGTATCATCATTTCATCCACATGGCATGTGCAAGAAAGTTGAGAGGGTTACGGCAAAAACTGGATGCACTTCGTGTACAAAACGGACAATCTCTTTCAAAGTATCAGGATTTCATACGGAAACTCGTCTGTTACAAAGGGATTTCATTTTTTAAAACTTATTTGAACTCCTAACTTTTTGTGTGTTCAAAATGCACCATTCAAAGCCACATCATCATTTTTCAATCCTTTCTGACTTCATTTGTTATTTTTCATGCATTTACTAATTATTTTGAGCTATAAGACCCTAAAATTGAAAAGCATTTCAAATGAAGTCTGAAAAGGTTGAAAGTTGGCATGGTATCATCATTTCATCCAC
Source organism: Aegilops tauschii subsp. strangulata (assembly GCF_002575655.3). NCBI lineage: Eukaryota > Viridiplantae > Streptophyta > Magnoliopsida > Poales > Poaceae > Aegilops > Aegilops tauschii. The sequence continues at coordinate 29,535 of NW_027332651.1, forward strand.
ATACCATGTGCAAGAAAGTTGAGAGGGTTACGACAAAAACTGGATGCACTTCGTGCACAAAACGGACAAACTCTTTCAAGGTATCAGGATTTCTTACGGAAACTCGTCTGTTACAAAGGGATTTCATTTTTTTAACTTATTTGAACTCCTGACTTTTTGTGTGTTCAAAATGCACCATTCAAAGCCACATCATCATTTTTCAATCCTTTCTGACTTCATTTCTTATTTTTCATGCATTTACTAATTATTTTGATCTTTAAGACCCTAAAATTGAAAAGCATTTCAAATGAACTCTGAAAAGGTTGGAAGTTGGCATGGTATCATCATTTCATCCACATAGCATGTGCAATAAAGTTGAGAGGATTACGCAAAAACTGGATGCACTTCGTCTACAAAACGGACAATCTCTTTCAAAGTATCAGGATTTCATACGGAAACTCGTCTGTTACAAAGGGATTTCATTTTTTGAAACTTATTTGAACTCCTGACTTTTTGTGTGTTCAAAATGCACCATTCAAAGCCACATCATCATTTTTCAATCCTTTTTGACTTCATTTGTTATTTTTCATGCATTTACTAATTATTTTCAGCTATAAGACCCTAAAATTGAAAAGCATTTCAAATGAACTCTGAAAAGGTTGAAAGTTGGCATGGTATCATCATTTCATCCACATAGCATGTGCAAGAAAGTTGAGAGGGTTACGACAAAAACTGGGTGCACTTCGTGTACAAAACGGACAATCTCTTCCAAAGTATCAGGATTTCATACGGAAACTCGTCTGTTACAAAGGGATTTCATTTTTTAAAACTTATTTGAACTCCTGACTTTTTGTGTGTTCAGAATGCACCATTCAAAGCCACATCATCATTTTTCAATCCTGTCAGACTTTATTTGTTATTTTTCATGCATTTACTAATTATTTTGAGCTATAAGACCCTAAAATTGAAAAGCATTTCAAATGAACTCTTAAAAGGTTGAAAGTTGGCCTGGTATCATCATTTCATCCACATAGCATGTGCAAGAAAGTTGTGAGGGTTACGGCAAAAACTGGATGCACTTCGTGTACAAAACGGACATTCTCTTTCAAAGTATCAGGATTTCATACGGAAACTCGTCTTTTACAAAGGCATTTCATTTTTTAAAACTTATTTGAACTCCAGACTTTTTGTGTGTTCAAAATGCACCATTCAAAGCCACATCATCATTTTTCAATCCTTTCTCACTTCATTTGTTATTTTTCATGCATTTACTAATTATTTTGAGCTATAAGACCCTAAAATTGAAAAGCATTTCAAATGAACTCTGAAAAGGATGAAAGTTGGCATGGTATCATCATTTCATCCAGATAGCATGTGCAAGAAAGTTGAGAGGGTTACGGCAAAAGCTGGATGCACTTCGTGTACAAAACGGACAATCTCTTTCCAAGTATCAGGATTTCATACGGAAACTCGTCTGTTACAAAGGGATTTCATTTTTTAAAACTTATTTGAACTCCAGACTTTTTGTGTGTTCAAAATGCACCATTCAAAGCCACATCATCATTTTTCAATCCTTTATAACTTCATTTGTTATTTTTCATGCATTTACTAATTATTTTGAGCTATAAGACCCTAAAATTGAAAAGCATTTCAAATGAACTCTGAAAAGGATGAAAGTTGGCATGGTATCATCATTTCATCCACATAGCATGTGCAAGAAAGTTGCCAGGGTTACGGCAAAAACTGGATGCACTTCGTGTAGAAAAAGGACAATCTCTTTCAAAGTATTAGGATTTCATACGGAAACTCGTTTGTTACAAAGGGATTTCATTTTTTAAAACTTATTTGAATTCCTGACTTCTTGTGTGTTCAAAATGCACCATTCAAAGCCACATAATCATTTTTCAATCCTTTCTGACTTCATTTGTTATTTTTCATGCATTTACTAATTATTTTGAGCTATAAGACCCTAAAATTGGAAACAATTTCAAATGAACTCTGAAAAGGTTGAAAGTTGGCCTGGTATCATCATTTCATCCACATAGCATGTGCAAGAAAGTTGAGAGGGTTACGGCAAAAACTGGATGCACTTCGTGTACAAAACGGACAATCTCTTTCAAAGTATGAGGATTTCATACGGAAACTCGTCTGTTACAAAGGGATTTCATTTATTAAAACTTATTTGAACTCCTGACTTTTGGTGTGTTCAAAATGCACCATTCAAAGCCACATCATCATTTTCAATCCTTTCTGACTTCATTTGTTATTTTTCATGCATTTACTAATTATTTTGAGCTATAAGACCCTAAAATTGAAAAGCATTTCAAATGAACTCTTAAAAGGTTGAAAGTTGGCCTAGTATCATCATTTCATCCACATGGCATGTGCAAGAAAGTTGAGAGGGTTACGGCAAAAACTGGATGCACTTCGTGTACAAAACGGACAATCTCTTTCAAAGTATCAGGATTTCATACGGAAACTCGTCTGATACAAAGGGATTTCATTTTTTAAAACTTATTTGAACTCCTGACTTTTTGTGTGTTCAAAATGCACCATTCAAAGCCACATCATCATTTTTCAATCCTTTCTGACTTCATTTGTTATTTTTCATGCATTTACTAATTATTTTGAGCTATAAGACCCTAAAATTGAAAAGCATTTCAAATGAAGTCTGAAAAGGTTGAAAGTTGGCATGGTATCATCATTTCATCCACATAGCATGTGCAAGAAAGTTGAGAGGGTTATGGCAAAAACTGGATGCACTTCGTGTACAAAACGGACAAACTCTTTCAAAGTATCAGGATTTCATACGGAAACACGTCTGTTACAAAGGGATTTCATTTTTTTAAACTTATTTGAACTCCTGACTTTTTGTATGTTCAAAATGCACCATTCAAAGCCATATCATCATTTTTCAATCCTTTTTGACTTCATTTGTTATTTTTCGTGCTTTTACTAATTATTTTGAGCTATAAGACAATAAAATTGAAAAGCATTTCAAATGAACTCTGAAAAGGTTGAAAGTTGGCATGGTATCATCATTTCATCCACATAGCATGTGCAAGAAAGTTGAGAGGGTTACGGCAAAAACTGGATGCACTTCGTGTATAAAACGGACAATCTCTTTCCAAGTATGAGGATTTCATACGGAAACTCGTCTGTTACAAAGGGATTTCATTTTTTTAACTTATTTGAACTCCTGACTTTTTGTGTGTTCAAAATGCACCATTCAAAGCCACATCATCATTTTTCAATCCTTTCTGAATTCATTTCTTATTTTTCATGCATTTACTAATTATTTTCAGCTATAAGGCCCTAAACTTGAAAAGCATTTCAAATGAACTCTGAAAAGGTTGAAAGTTGGCCTGGTATCATCATTTCATCCACATAGAATGTGCAAGAAAGTTGCGAGGGTTACAGCAAAAACTGGATGCACTTCGTGTACAAAACGGACAATCTCTTCCAAAGTATCAGGATTTCATACGGAAACTCGTCTGTTACAAAGGGATTTCATTTTTTAAAACTTATTTGAACTCCTAAATTTTTGTGTGTTCAGAATGCACCATTCAAAGCCACATCATCATTTTTCAATCCTTTCAGACTTTATTTGTTATTTTTCATGCATTTACTAATTATTTTGAGCTATAAGACCCTAAAATTGAAAAGCATTTCAAATGAACTCTTAAAAGGTTGAAAGTTGGCCTGGTATCATCATTTCATCCACATAGCATGTGCAAGAAAGTTGTGAGGGTTACGGCAAAAACTGGATGCACTTCGTGTACAAAACGGACATTCTCTTTCAAAGTATCAGGATTTCATACGGAAACTCGTCTTTTACAAAGGCATTTCATTTTTTTAAACTTATTTGAACTCCAGACTTTTTGTGTGTTCAAAATGCACCATTCAAAGCCACATCATCATTTTTCAATCCTTTCTCACTTCATTTGTTATTTTTCATGCATTTACTAATTATTTTGAGCTATAAGACCCTAAAATTGAAAAGCATTTCAAATGAACTCTGAAAAGGATGAAAGTTGGCATGGTATCATCATTTCATCCACATAGCATGTGCAAGAAAGTTGAGAGGGTTACGGAAAAAGCTGGATGCACTTCGTGTACAAAACGGACAATCTCTTTCAAAGTATCAGGATTTCATACGGAAACTCGTCTGTTACAAAGGGATTTCATTTTTTAAAACTTATTTGAACTCCTGACTTCTTGTGTGTTCAAAATGCACCATTCAAAGCCACATCATCATTTTTCAATCCTTTGTGACTTCATTTGTTATTTTTCATGCATTTACTAATTATTTTGAGCTATAAGGCCCTAAAATTGAAAAGCATTTCAAATGAACTCTGAAAAGGTTGACAGTTGGCCTGGTATCATCATTTCATCCACATAGCATGTGCAAGAAAGTTGCCAGGGTTACGGCAAAAACTGGATGCACTTCGTGTAGAAAACGGACAATCTCTTTCAAAGTATTAGGATTTCATACGGAAACTCGTTTGTTACAAAGGGATTTCATTTTTTTAAACTTATTTTAACTCCTGACTTCTTGTGTGTTCAAAATGCACCATTCAAAGCCACATCATCATTTTTCAATCCTTTCTGACTTCATTTGTTATTTTTCATGCATTTACTAATTATTTTGAGCTATAAGACCCTAAAATTGGAAACAATTTCAAATGAACTCTGAAAAGGTTGAAAGTTGGCCTGGTATCATCATTTCATCCACATAGCATGTGCAAGAAAGTTGAGAGGGTTACGGCAAAAACTGGATGCAGTTCGTGTACAAAACGGACAATCTCTTTCAAAGTATGAGGATTTCATACGGAAACTCGTCTGTTACAAAGGGATTTCATTTATTAAAACTTATTTGAACTCCTGACTTTTTGTGTGTTCAAAATGCACCATTCAAAGCCACATCATCATTTTCAATCCTTTCTGACTTCATTTGTTATTTTTCATGCATTTACTAATTATTTTGAGCTATAAGACCCTAAAATTGAAAAGCATTTCAAATGAACTCTTAAAAGGATGAAAGTTGGCCTGGTATCATCATTTCATCCACATGGCATGTGCAAGAAAGTTGAGAGGGTTGCGGCAAAAACTGGATGCACTTCGTGTACAAAACAGACAATCTCTTTCAAAGTATCAGGATTTCATACGGAAACTCGTCTGATACAAAGGGATTTCATTTTTTTAAACTTATTTGAACTCCTGACTTTTTGTGTGTTCAAAATGCACCATTCAAAGCCACATCATCATTTTTCAATCCTTTCTGACTTCATTTGTTATTTTTCATGCATTTACTAATTATTTTGAGCTATAAGACCCTAAAATTGAAAAGCATTTCAAATGAAGTCTGAAAAGGTTGAAAGTTGGCATGGTATCATCATTTCATCCACATAGCATGTGCAAGAAAGTTGAGAGGGTTATGGCAAAAACTGGATGCACTTCGTGTACAAAACGGACAAACTCTTTCAAAGTATCAGGATTTCATACGGAAACACGTCTGTTACAAAGGGATTTCATTTTTTAAACTTATTTGAACTCCTGACTTTTTGTATGTTCAAAATGCACCATTCAAAGCCATATCATCATTTTTCAATCCTTTTTGACTTCATTTGTTATTTTTCGTGCTTTTACTAATTATTTTGAGCTATAAGACAATAAAATTGAAAAGCATTTCAAATGAACTCTGAAAAGGTTGAAAGTTGGCATGGTATCATCATTTCATCCACATAGCATGTGCAAGAAAGTTGAGAGGGTTACGGCAAAAACTGGATGCACTTCGTGTATAAAACGGACAATCTCTTTCCAAGTATGAGGATTTCATAGGAAACTCGTCTGTTACAAAGGGATTTCATTTTTTGAAACTTATTTGAACTCCTGACTTTTTGTGTGTTCAAAATGCACCATTCAAAGCCACATCATCATTTTTCAATCCTTTCTGAATTCATTTCTTATTTTTCATGCATTTACTAATTATTTTCAGCTATAAGGCCCTAAACTTGAAAAGCATTTCAAATGAACTCTGAAAAGGTTGAAAGTTGGCCTGGTATCATCATTTCATCCACATAGCATTGCAAGAAAGTTGCGAGGGTTACAGCAAAAACTGGATGCACTTCGTGTACAAAACGGACAATCTCTTCCAAAGTATCAGGATTTCATACGGAAACTCGTCTGTTACAAAGGGATTTCATTTTTTAAAACTTATTTGAACTCCTGACTTTTTGTGTGTTCAAAATGCACCATTCAAAGCCACATCATCATTTTTCAATCCTTTCAGACTTCATTTGTTATATTTCATGCATTTACTAATTATTTTGAGCTATAAGACCCTAAAATTGAAAAGCATTTCAAATGAACTCTGAAAAGGTTGAAAGTTGGCATGGTATCATCATTTCATCCACATAGCATGTGCAAGAAAGTTGAGAGGGTTACGGCAAAAACTGGATGCACTTCGTGTACAAAACGGACAATCTCTTTCAAAGTATCAGGATTTCATACGGAAACTCGTCTTTTACAAAGGCATTTCATTTCTTAAAACTTATTTGAACTCCTGACTTTTTGTGTGTTCAAAATGCACCATTCAAAGCCACATCATCATTTTTCAATCCTTTCTCACTTCATTTGTTATTTTTCATGCATTTACTAATTATTTTCAGCTATAAGGCCCTAAACTTGAAAAGCATTTCAAATGAACTCTGAAAAGGTTGAAAGTTGGCCTGGTATCATCATTTCATGCTCATAGCATGTGCAAGAAAGTTGCGAGGGTTACAGCAAAAACTGGATGCACTTCGTGTACAAAACGGACAATCTCTTCCAAAGTATCAGGATTTCATACAGAAACTCGTCTGTTACAAAGGGATTTCATTTTTTAAAACTTATTTGAACTCCTGACTTTTTGTGTGTTCAAAATGCACCATTCAAAGCCACATTATCATTTTTCAATCCTTCCAGACTTCATTTGTTATTTTTCATGCATTTACTAAATATTTTGAGCTATAAGACCCTAAAATTGAAAAGCATTTCAAATGAACTCTGAAAAGGTTGAAAGTTGGCCTGGTATCATCATTTCATCCACATAGCATGTGCAAGAAAGTTGCCAGGGTTACGGCAAAAACTGGATGCACTTCGTGTACAAAACGGACAATCTCTTTCAAAGTATTAGGATTTCATACGGAAACTCGTTTGTTACAAAGGGATTTCGTTTTTTAAAACTTATTTGAACTCCTGACTTCTTGTGTGTTCAAAATGCACCATTCAAAGCCACATCATCATTTTTCAATCCTTTCTGACTTCATTTGTTATTTTTCATGCATTTACTAATTATTTTGAGATATAAGACCATAAAATTGAAAAGCATTTCAAATGAACTCTGAAAAGGTTGAAAGTTGGCCTGGTATGATCATTTCATCCACATAGCATGTGCAAGAAAGTTGCCAGGGTTACGGCAAAAACTGGATGCACTTCGTGTACAAAACGCACAATCTCTTTCAAAGTATTAGGATTTCATACGGAAACTCGTTTGTTACAAAGGGATTTCATTTTTTAAAACTTATTTGAACTCCTGACTTCTTGTGTCTTCAAAATGCACCATTCAAAGCCACATCATCATTTTTCAATCCTTTCTGACTTCATTTGTTATTTTTCATGCATTTACTAATTATTTTGAGCTATAAGACCCTAAAATTGGAAATAATTTCAAATGAACTCTGAAAAGGTTGAAAGTTGGCCCGGTATCATCATTTCATCCACATAGCATGTGCAAGAAAGTTGAGAGGGTTACGGCAAAAACTGGATGCACTTCGTGTACAAAACGGACAATCTCTTTCAAAGTATGAGGATTTCATACGGAAACTCGTCTGTTACAAAGGGATTTCATTTATTAAAACTTATTTGAACTCCTGACTTTTTGCGTGTTCAAAATGCACCATTCAAAGCCACATCATCATTTTCAATCCTTTCTGACTTCATTTGTTATTTTTCATGCATTTACTAATTATTTTGAGCTATAAGACCCTAAAATTGAAAAGCATTTCAAATGAACTCTTAAAAGGTTGAAAGTTGGCCTGGTATCATCATTTCATCGACATGGCATGTGCAAGAAAGTTGAGAGGGTTACGGCAAAAACTTGATGCACTTTGTGTACAAAACGGACAATCTCTTTCAAAGTATCAGGATTTCATACGGAAACTCGTCTGTTACAAAGGGATTTCATTTTTTAAAACTTATTTGAACTCTTGCCTTTTTGTGTGTTCAAAATGCAGCATTCAAAGCCACATCATCATTTTTCAATCCTTTCTGACTTCATTTGTTATTTTTCATGCATTTACTAATTATTTTGAGCTATAAGACCCTAAAATTGAAAAGCATTTCAAATGAACTCTGAAAAGGTTGAAAGTTGGCATGGTATCATCATTTCATCCACATAGCATGTGCAAGAAAGTTGAGAGGGTTATGGCAAAAACTGGATGCACTTCGTGAACAAAACGGACAAACTCTTTCAAAGTATCAGGATTTCATACGGAAACACGTCTGTTACAAAGGGATTTCATTTTTTTAAACTTAATTGAACTCCTGACTTTTTGTATGTTCAAAATGCACCATTCAAAGCCATATCATCATTTTTCAATCCTTTTTGACTTCATTTGTTATTTTTCGTGCTTTTACAAATTATTTTGAGCTATAAGACACTAAAATTGAAAAGCATTTCAAATGAACTCTGAAAAGGTTGAAAGTTGGCATGGTATCATCATTTCATCCACATAGCATGTGCAAGAAAGTTGAGAGGGTTACGGCAAAAACTGGATGCACTTCGTGCATAAAACGGACAATCTCTTTCCAAGTATGAGGATTTCATACGGAAACTCGTCTGTTACAAAGGGATTTCATTTTTTTAACTTATTTGAACTCCTGACTTTTTGTGTGTTCAAAATGCACCATTCAAAGCCACATCATCATTTTTCAATCCTTTCTGACTTCATTTGTTATTTTTCATGCATTTACTAATTATTTTAAGCTATAAGGCCCTAAACTTGAAAAGCATTTCAAATGAACTCTGAAAAGGTTGAAAGTTGGCCTGGTATCATCATTTCATCCACATAGCATGTGCAAGAAAGTTGAGAGGGTTACGGCAAAAACTGGATGCACTTCGTGTACAAAACGGACAATCTCTTTCAAAGTACGAGGATTTCATACGGAAACTCGTCTGTTACAAAGGGATTTCATTTATTAAAACTTATTTGAACTCCTGACTTTTTGTGTGTTCAAAATGCACCATTCAAAGCCACATCATCATTTTCAATCCTTTCTGACTTCATTTGTTATTTTTCATGCATTTACTAATTATTTTGAGCTATAAGACCCTAAAATTGAAAAGCATTTCAAATGAACTCTTAAAAGGTTGAAAGTTGGCCTGGTATCATCATTTCATCCAAATGGCATGTGCAAGAAAGTTGAGAGGGTTACGGCAAAAACTGGATGCACTTCGTGTACAAAACGGACAATCTCTTTCAAAGTATCAGGATTTCATACGGAAACTCGCTGTTACAAAGGGATTTCATTTTTTCAAACTTATTTGAACTCCTGAATTTTTGTGTGTTCAAAATGCACCATTCAAAGCCACATCATCATTTTTCAATCCTTTCTGACTTCATTTGTTATTTTTCATGCATTTACTAATTATTTTGAGCTATAAGACCCTAAAATTGAAAAGCATTTCAAATGAAGTCTGAAAAGGTTAAAAGTTGGCATGGTATCATCATTTCATCCACATAGCATGTGCAAGAAAGTTGAGAGGGTTATGGCAAAAACTGGATGCACTTCGTGTACAAAACGGATAAACTCTTTCAAAGTATCAGGATTTCATACGGAAACACGTCTGTTACAAAGGGATTTCATTTTTTTAAACTTATTTGAACTCCTGACTTTTTGTATGTTCAAAATGCACCATTCAAAGCCATATCATCATTTTTCAATCCTTTTTGACTTCATTTGTTATTTTTCGTGCTTTTACTAATTATTTTGAGCTATAAGACACTAAAATTGAAAAGCATTTCAAATGAACTCTGAAAAGGTTGAAAGTTGGCATGGTATCATCATTTCATCCACATAGCATGTGCAAGAAAGTTGAGAGGGTTACGGCAAAAACTGGATGCACTTCGTGTATAAAACGGACAATCTCTTTCCAAGTATGAGGATTTCATACGGAAACTCGTCTGTTACAAAGGGATTTCATTTTTTTAACTTATTTGAACTCCTGACTTTTTGTGTGTTCAAAATGCACCATTCAAAGCCACATCATCATTTTTCAATCCTTTCTGACTTCATTTGTTATTTTTCATGCATTTACTAATTATTTTCAGCTATAAGGCCCTAAACTTGAAAAGCATTTCAAATGAACTCTGAAAAGGTTGAAAGTTGGCCTGGTATCATCATTTCATCCACATAGCATGTGCAAGAAAGTTGAGAGGGTTACGGCAAAAACTGGATGCACTTCGTGTACAAAACGGACAATCTCTTTCAAAGTACGAGGATTTCATACGGAAACTCGTCTGTTACAAAGGGATTTCATTTTTTACAACTTATTTGAACTCCTGACTTTTTGTGTGTTCAAAATGCACCATTCAAAGCCACATCATCATTTTCAATCCTTTCTGACTTCATTTGTTATTTTTCATGCATTTACTAATTATTTTGAGCTATAAGACCCTAAAATTGAAAAGCATTTCAAATGAACTCTTAAAAGGTTGAAAGTTGGCCTGGTATCATCATTTCATCCACATGGCATGTGCAAGAAAGTTGAGAGGGTTACGGCAAAAACTGGATGCACTTCGTGTACAAAACGGACAATCTCTTTCAAAGTATCAGGATTTCATACGGAAACTCGTCTGTTACAAAGGGATTTCATTTTTTTAAACTTATTTGAACTCCTGACTTTTTGTGTGTTCAAAATGCACCATTCAAAGCCACATCATCATTTTTCAATCCTTTCTGACTTCATTTGTTATTTTTCATGCATTTACTAATTATTTTGAGCTATAAGACCCTAAAATTGAAAAGCATTTCAAATGAAGTCTGAAAAGGTTAAAAGTTGGCATGGTATCATCATTTCATCCACATAGCATGTGCAAGAAAGTTGAGAGGGTTATGGCAAAAACTGGATGCACTTCGTGTACAAAACGGACAAACTCTTTCAAAGTATCAGGATTTCATACGGAAACACGTCTGTTACAAAGGGATTTCATTTTTTTTAAACTTATTTGAACTCCTGACTTTTTGTGTGTTCAAAATGCACCATTCAAAGCCATATCATCATTTTTCAATCCTTTCTGACTTCATTTGTTATTTTTCATGCATTTACTAATTATTTTCAGCTATAAGGCCCTAAAATTGAAAAGCATTTCAAATGAACTCTGAAAAGGTTGAAAGTTGGCCTGGTATCATCATTTCATCCACATAGCATGTGCAAGAAAGTTGAGAGGGTTACGGCAAAAACTGGATGCACTTCGTGTATAAAACGGACAATCTCTTTCCAAGTATGAGGATTTCATACGGAAACTCGTCTGTTACAAAGGGATTTCATTTTTTTAACTTATTTGAACTCCTGACTTTTTGTGTGTTCAAAATGCACCATTCAAAGCCACATCATCATTTTTCAATCCTTTCTGACTTCATTTGTTATTTTTCATGCATTTACTAATTATTTTCAGCTATAAGGCCCTAAACTTGAAAAGCATTTCAAATGAACTCTGAAAAGGTTGAAAGTTGGCCTGGTATCATCATTTCATCCACATAGCATGTGCAAGAAAGTTGCGAGGGTTACAGCAAAAACTGGATGCACTTCGTGTACAAAACGGACAATCTCTTCCAAAGTATCAGGATTTCATACGGAAACTCGTCTGTTACAAAGGGATTTCATTTTTTACAACTTATTTGAACTCCTGACTTTTTGTGTGTTCAAAATGCACCATTCAAAGCCACATCATCATTTTTCAATCCTTTCAGACTTCATTTGTTATTTTTCATGCATTTACTAATTATTTTGAGCTATAAGACCCTAAAATTGAAAAGCATTTCAAATGAACTCTGAAAAGGTTGAAAGTTGGCATGGTATCATCATTTCATCCACATAGTATGTGCAAGAAAGTTGAGAGGGTTACGGCAAAAACTGGATGCACTTCGTGTACAAAACGGACAATCTCTTTCAAAGTATCAGGATTTCATACGGAAACTCGTCTTTTACAAAGGCATTTCATTTTTTAAAACTTATTTGAACTCCTGACTTTTTGTGTGTTCAAAATGCACCATTCAAAGCCACATAATCATTTTTCAATCCTTTCTCACTTCATTTGTTATTTTTCATGCATTTACTAATTATTTTCAGCTATAAGGCCCTAAACTTGAAAAGCATTTCAAATGAACTCTGAAAAGGTTGAAAGTTGGCCTGGTATCATCATTTCATCCACATAGCATGTGCAAGAAAGTTGCGAGGGTTACAGCAAAAACTGGATGCACTTCGTGTACAAAACGGACAATCTCTTTCAAAGTATCAGGATTTCATACGGAAACTCGTCTGTTACAAAGGGATTTCATTTTTTTAACTTATTTGAACTCCTGACTTTTTGTGTGTTCAAAATGCACCATTCAAAGCCACATCATCATTTTTCAATCCTTTCTGACTTCATTTGTTATTTTTCATGCATTTACTAATTATTTTCAGCTATAAGGCCCTAAACTTGAAAAGCATTTCAAATGAACTCTGAAAAGGTTGAAAGTTGGCCTGGTATCATCATTTCATCCACATAGCATGTGCAAGAAAGTTGAGAGGGTTACGGCAAAAACTGGATGCACTTCGTGTACAAAACGGACAATCTCTTTCAAAGTATGAGGATTTCATACGGAAACTCGTCTGTTACAAAGGGATTTCATTTATTAAAACTTATTTGAACGCCTGACTTTTTGTGTGTTCAAAATGCACCATTCAAAGCCACATCATCATTTTCAATCCTTTCTGACTTCATTTGTTATTTTTCATGCATTTACTAATTATTTTGAGCTATAAGACCCTAAAATTGAAAAGCATTTCAAATGAACTCTTAAAAGGTTGAAAGTTGGCCTGGTATCATCATTTCATCCACATGGCATGTGCAAGAAAGTTGAGAGGGTTACGGCAAAAACTGGATGCACTTCGTGTACAAAACGGACAATCTCTTTCAAAGTATCAGGATTTCATACGGAAACTCGTCTGTTACAAAGGGATTTCATTTTTTTAAACTTATTTGAACTCCTGACTTTTTTTGTGTTCAAAATGCACCATTCAAAGCCACATCATCATTTTTCAATCCTTTCTGACTTCATTTGTTATTTTTCATGCATTTACTAATTATTTTGAGCTATAAGACCCTAAAATTGAAAAGCATTTCAAATGAAGTCTGAAAAGGTTAAAAGTTGGCATGGTATCATCATTTCATCCACATAGCATGTGCAAGAAAGTTGAGAGGGTTATGGCAAAAACTGGATGCACTTCGTGTACAAAACGGACAAACTCTTTCAAAGTATCAGGATTTCATACGGAAACACGTCTGTTACAAAGGGATTTCATTTTTTTTAAACTTATTTGAACTCCTGACTTTTTGTATGTTCAAAATGCACCATTCAAAGCCATATCATCATTTTTCAATCCTTTTTGACTTCATTTGTTATTTTTCGTGCTTTTACTAATTATTTTGAGCTATAAGACCCTAAAATTGAAAAGCATTTCAAATGAACTCTGAAAAGGTTGAAAGTTGGCATGGTATCATCATTTCATCCACATAGCATGTGCAAGAAAGTTGAGAGGGTTACGGCAAAAACTGGATGCACTTCGTGTATAAAACGGACAATCTCTTTCCAAGTATGAGGATTTCATACGGAAACTCGTCTGTTACAAAGGGATTTCATTTTTTTAACTTATTTGAACTCCTGACTTTTTGTGTGTTCAAAATGCACCATTCAAAGCCACATCATCATTTTTCAATCCTTTCTGACTTCATTTGTTATTTTTCATGCATTTACTAATTATTTTCAGCTATAAGGCCCTAAACTTGAAAAGCATTTCAAATGAACTCTGAAAAGGTTGAAAGTTGGCCTGGTATCATCATTTCATCCACATAGCATGTGCAAGAAAGTTGCGAGGGTTACAGCAAAAACTGGATGCACTTCGTGTACAAAACGGACAATCTCTTCCAAAGTATCAGGATTTCATACGGAAACTCGTCTGTTACAAAGGGATTTCATTTTTTACAACTTATTTGAACTCCTGACTTTTTGTGTGTTCAAAATGCACCATTCAAAGCCACATCATCATTTTTCAATCCTTTCAGACTTCATTTGTTATTTTTCATGCATTTACTAATTATTTTGAGCTATAAGACCCTAAAATTGAAAAGCATTTCAAATGAACTCTGAAAAGGTTGAAAGTTGGCATGGTATCATCATTTCATCCACATAGTATGTGCAAGAAAGTTGAGAGGGTTACGGCAAAAACTGGATGCACTTCGTGTACAAAACGGACAATCTCTTTCAAAGTATCAGGATTTCATACGGAAACTCGTCTTTTACAAAGGCATTTCATTTTTTAAAACTTATTTGAACTCCTGACTTTTTGTGTGTTCAAAATGCACCATTCAAAGCCACATCATCATTTTTCAATCCTTTCTAACTTCATTTGTTATTTTTCATGCATTTACTAATTATTTTCAGCTATAAGGCCCTAAACTTGAAAAGCATTTCAAATGAACTCTGAAAAGGTTGAAAGTTGGCCTGGTATCATCATTTCATCCACATAGCATGTGCAAGAAAGTTGCGAGGGTTACAGCAAAAACTGGATGCACTTCGTGTACAAAACGGACAATCTCTTTCAAAGTATCAGGATTTCATACGGAAACTCGTCTGTTACAAAGGGATTTCATTTTTTAAAACTTATTTGAACTCCTGACTTTTTGTGTGTTCAAAATGCACCATTCAAAGCCACATCATCGTTTTTCAATCCTTTCTGACTTCATTTGTTATTTTTCATGCATTTACTAATTATTTTGAGCTATAAGACCCTAAAATTGAAAAGCATTTCAAATGAACTCTGAAAAGGTTGAAAGTTGGCATGGTATCATCATTTCATCCACATAGCATGTGCAAGAAAGTTGAGAGGGTTACGGCAAAAACTGGATGCACTTCGTGTATAAAACGGACAATCTCTTTCAAAGTATCAGGATTTCATACGGAAACTCGTCTGTTACAAAGGGATTTCATTTTTTAAACTTATTTGAACTCCTGACTTTTTGTATGTTCAAAATGCACCATTTAAAGCCATATCATCATTTTTCAATCCTTTTTGACTTCATTTGTTATTTTTCATGCATTTACTAATTATTTTGAGCTATAAGACCCTAAAATTGAAAAGCATTTCAAATGAACTCTGAAAAGGTTGAAAGTTGGCATGGTATCATCATTTCATCCACATAGCATGTGCAAGAAAGTTGAGAGGGTTACGGCAAAAACTGGATGCACTTTGTGTATTAAACGGACAATCTCTTTCAAAGTATCAGGATTTCATACGGAAACTCGTCTGTTACAAAGGGATTTCATTTTTTTAAACTTATTTGAACTCCTGACTTTTTGTGTGTTCAAAATGCACCATTCAAAGCCATATCATCGTTTTTCAATCCTTTTTGACTTCATTTGTTATTTTTCGTGCTTTTACTAATTATTTTGAGCTATAAGACCCTAAAATTTAAAAGCATTTCAAATGAACTCTGAAAAGGTTGAAAGTTGGCATGGTATCATCATTTCATCCACATAGCATGTGCAAGAAAGTTGAGAGGGTTACGGCAAAAACTGGATGCACTTCGTGTATAAAACGGACAATCTCTTTCCAAGTATGAGGATTTCATACGGAAACTCGTCTGTTACAAAGGGATTTCATTTTTTTAACTTATTTGAACTCCTGACTTTTTGTGTGTTCAAAATGCACCATTCAAAGCCACATCATCATTTTTCAATCCTTTCTAACTTCATTTGTTATTTTTCATGCATTTACTAATTATTTTCAGCTATAAGGCCCTAAACTTGAAAAGCATTTCAAATGAACTCTGAAAAGGTTGAAAGTTGGCCTGGTATCATCATTTCATCCACATAGCATGTGCAAGAAAGTTGCGAGGGTTACAGCAAAAACTGGATGCACTTCGTGTACAAAACGGACAATCTCTTTCAAAGTATCAGGATTTCATACGGAAACTCGTCTGTTACAAAGGGATTTCATTTTTTAAAACTTATTTGAACTCCTGACTTTTTGTGTGTTCAAAATGCACCATTCAAAGCCACATCATCGTTTTTCAATCCTTTCTGACTTCATTTGTTATTTTTCATGCATTTACTAATTATTTTGAGCTATAAGACCCTAAAATTGAAAAGCATTTCAAATGAACTCTGAAAAGGTTGAAAGTTGGCATGGTATCATCATTTCATCCACATAGCATGTGCAAGAAAGTTGAGAGGGTTACGGCAAAAACTGGATGCACTTCGTGTATAAAACGGACAATCTCTTTCAAAGTATCAGGATTTCATACGGAAACTCGTCTGTTACAAAGGGATTTCATTTTTTAAACTTATTTGAACTCCTGACTTTTTGTATGTTCAAAATGCACCATTTAAAGCCATATCATCATTTTTCAATCCTTTTTGACTTCATTTGTTATTTTTCATGCATTTACTAATTATTTTGAGCTATAAGACCCTAAAATTGAAAAGCATTTCAAATGAACTCTGAAAAGGTTGAAAGTTGGCATGGTATCATCATTTCATCCACATAGCATGTGCAAGAAAGTTGAGAGGGTTACGGCAAAAACTGGATGCACTTTGTGTATTAAACGGACAATCTCTTTCAAAGTATCAGGATTTCATACGGAAACTCGTCTGTTACAAAGGGATTTCATTTTTTTAAACTTATTTGAACTCCTGACTTTTTGTGTGTTCAAAATGCACCATTCAAAGCCATATCATCGTTTTTCAATCCTTTTTGACTTCATTTGTTATTTTTCGTGCTTTTACTAATTATTTTGAGCTATAAGACCCTAAAATTTAAAAGCATTTCAAATGAACTCTGAAAAGGTTGAAAGTTGGCATGGTATCATCATTTCATCCACATAGCATGTGCAAGAAAGTTGAGAGGGTTACGGCAAAAACTGGATGCACTTCGTGTATAAAACGGACAATCTCTTTCCAAGTATGAGGATTTCATACGGAAACTCGTCTGTTACAAAGGGATTTCATTTTTTTAACTTATTTGAACTCCTGACTTTTTGTGTGTTCAAAATGCACCATTCAAAGCCACATCATCATTTTTCAATCCTTTCTGACTTCATTTGTTATTTTTCATGCATTTACTAATTATTTTCAGCTATAAGGCCCTAAACTTGAAAAGCATTTCAAATGAACTCTGAAAAGGTTGAAAGTTGGCCTGGTATCATCATTTCATCCACATAGCATGTGCAAGAAAGTTGCGAGGGTTACAGCAAAAACTGGATGCACTTCGTGTACAAAACGGACAATCTCTTCCAAAGTATCAGGATTTCATACGGAAACTCGTCTGTTACAAAGGGATTTCATTTTTTACAACTTATTTGAACTCCTGACTTTTTGTGTGTTCAAAATGCACCATTCAAAGCCACATCATCATTTTTCAATCCTTTCAGACTTCATTTGTTATTTTTCATGCATTTACTAATTATTTTGAGCTATAAGACCCTAAAATTGAAAAGCATTTCAAATGAACTCTGAAAAGGTTGAAAGTTGGCATGGTATCATCATTTCATCCACATAGTATGTGCAAGAAAGTTGAGAGGGTTACGGCAAAAACTGGATGCACTTCGTGTACAAAACGGACAATCTCTTTCAAAGTATCAGGATTTCATACGGAAACTCGTCTTTTACAAAGGCATTTCATTTTTTAAAACTTATTTGAACTCCTGACTTTTTGTGTGTTCAAAATGCACCATTCAAAGCCACATCATCATTTTTCAATCCTTTCTGACTTCATTTGTTATTTTTCATGCATTTACTAATTATTTTCAGCTATAAGGCCCTAAACTTGAAAAGCATTTCAAATGAACTCTGAAAAGGTTGAAAGTTGGCCTGGTATCATCATTTCATCCACATAGCATGTGCAAGAAAGTTGAGAGGGTTACGGCAAAAACTGGATGCACTTCGTGTACAAAACGGACAATCTCTTTCAAAGTATGAGGATTTCATACGGAAACTCGTCTGTTACAAAGGGATTTCATTTATTAAAACTTATTTGAACTCCTGACTTTTTGTGTGTTCAAAATGCACCATTCAAAGCCACATCATCATTTTCAATCCTTTCTGACTTCATTTGTTATTTTTCATGCATTTACTAATTATTTTGAGCTATAAGACCCTAAAATTGAAAAGCATTTCAAATGAACTCTTAAAAGGTTGAAAGTTGGCCTGGTATCATCATTTCATCCACATGGCATGTGCAAGAAAGTTGAGAGGGTTACGGCAAAAACTGGATGCACTTCGTGTACAAAACGGACAATCTCTTTCAAAGTATCAGGATTTCATACGGAAACTCGTCTGTTACAAAGGGATTTCATTTTTTTACACTTATTTGAACTCCTGACTTTTTTTGTTTTCAAAATGCACCATTCAAAGCCACATCATCATTTTTCAATCCTTTCTGACTTCATTTGTTATTTTTCATGCATTTACTAATTATTTTGAGCTATAAGACCCTAAAATTGAAAAGCATTTCAAATGAAGTCTGAAAAGGTTAAAAGTTGGCATGGTATCATCATTTCATCCACATAGCATGTGCAAGAAAGTTGAGAGGGTTATGGCAAAAACTGGATGCACTTCGTGTACAAAACGGACAAACTCTTTCAAAGTATCAGGATTTCATACGGAAACACGTCTGTTACAAAGGGATTTCATTTTTTTTAAACTTATTTGAACTCCTGACTTTTTGTATGTTCAAAATGCACCATTCAAAGCCATATCATCATTTTTCAATCCTTTTTGACTTCATTTGTTATTTTTCGTGCTTTTACTAATTATTTTGAGCTATAAGACCCTAAAATTGAAAAGCATTTCAAATGAACTCTGAGAAGGTTGAAAGTTGGCATGGTATCATCATTTCATCCACATAGCATGTGCAAGAAAGTTGAGAGGGTTACGGCAAAAACTGGATGCACTTCGTGTATAAAACGGACAATCTCTTTCCAAGTATGAGGATTTCATACGGAAACTCGTCTGTTACAAAGGGATTTCATTTTTTTAACTTATTTGAACTCCTGACTTTTTGTGTGTTCAAAATGCACCATTCAAAGCCACATCATCATTTTTCAATCCTTTCTGACTTCATTTGTTATTTTTCATGCATTTACTAATTATTTTCAGCTATAAGGCCCTAAACTTGAAAAGCATTTCAAATGAACTCTGAAAAGGTTGAAAGTTGGCCTGGTATCATCATTTCATCCACATAGCATGTGCAAGAAAGTTGCGAGGGTTACAGCAAAAACTGGATGCACTTCGTGTACAAAACGGACAATCTCTTCCAAAGTATCAGGATTTCATACGGAAACTCGTCTGTTACAAAGGGATTTCATTTTTTACAACTTATTTGAACTCCTGACTTTTTGTGTGTTCAAAATGCACCATTCAAAGCCACATCATCATTTTTCAATCCTTTCAGACTTCATTTGTTATTTTTCATGCATTTACTAATTATTTTGAGCTATAAGACCCTAAAATTGAAAAGCATTTCAAATGAACTCTGAAAAGGTTGAAAGTTGGCATGGTATCATCATTTCATCCACATAGTATGTGCAAGAAAGTTGAGAGGGTTACGGCAAAAACTGGATGCACTTCGTGTACAAAACGGACAATCTCTTTCAAAGTATCAGGATTTCATACGGAAACTCGTCTTTTACAAAGGCATTTCATTTTTTAAAACTTATTTGAACTCCTGACTTTTTGTGTGTTCAAAATGCACCATTCAAAGCCACATCATCATTTTTCAATCCATTCTAACTTCATTTGTTATTTTTCATGCATTTACTAATTATTTTCAGCTATAAGGCCCTAAACTTGAAAAGCATTTCAAATGAACTCTGAAAAGGTTGAAAGTTGGCCTGGTATCATCATTTCATCCACATAGCATGTGCAAGAAAGTTGCGAGGGTTACAGCAAAAACTGGATGCACTTCGTGTACAAAACGGACAATCTCTTTCAAAGTATCAGGATTTCATACGGAAACTCGTCTGTTACAAAGGGATTTCATTTTTTAAAACTTATTTGAACTCCTGACTTTTTGTGTGTTCAAAATGCACCATTCAAAGCCACATCATCGTTTTTCAATCCTTTCTGACTTCATTTGTTATTTTTCATGCATTTACTAATTATTTTGAGCTATAAGACACTAAAATTGAAAAGCATTTCAAATGAACTCTGAAAAGGTTGAAAGTTGGCATGGTATCATCATTTCATCCACATAGCATGTGCAAGAAAGTTGAGACGGTTACGGCAAAAACTGGATGCACTTCGTGTATAAAACGGACAATCTCTTTCAAAGTATCAGGATTTCATACGGAAACTCGTCTGTTACAAAGGGATTTCATTTTTTAAACTTATTTGAACTCCTGACTTTTTGTATGTTCAAAATGCACCATTTAAAGCCATATCATCATTTTTCAATCCTTTTTGACTTCATTTGTTATTTTTCATGCATTTACTAATTATTTTGAGCTATAAGACCCTAAAATTGAAAAGCATTTCAAATGAACTCTGAAAAGGTTGAAAGTTGGCATGGTATCATCATTTCATCCACATAGCATGTGCAAGAAAGTTGAGAGGGTTACGGCAAAAACTGGATGCACTTTGTGTATTAAACGGACAATCTCTTTCAAAGTATCAGGATTTCATACGGAAACTCGTCTGTTACAAAGGGATTTCATTTTTTTAAACTTATTTGAACTCCTGACTTTTTGTGTGTTCAAAATGCACCATTCAAAGCCATATCATCGTTTTTCAATCCTTTTTGACTTCATTTGTTATTTTTCGTGCTTTTACTAATTATTTTGAGCTATAAGACCCTAAAATTGAAAAGCATTTCAAATGAACTCTGAAAAGGTTGAAAGTTGGCATGGTATCATCATTTCATCCACATAGCATGTGCAAGAAAGTTGAGAGGGTTACGGCAAAAACTGGATGCACTTCGTGTATAAAACGGACAATCTCTTTCCAAGTATGAGGATTTCATACGGAAACTCGTCTGTTACAAAGGGATTTCATTTTTTTAACTTATTTGAACTCCTGACTTTTTGTGTGTTCAAAATGCACCATTCAAAGCCACATCATCATTTTTCAATCCTTTCTGACTTCATTTGTTATTTTTCATGCATTTACTAATTATTTTCAGCTATAAGGCCCTAAACTTGAAAAGCATTTCAAATGAACTCTGAAAAGGTTGAAAGTTGGCCTGGTATCATCATTTCATCCACATAGCATGTGCAAGAAAGCTGCGAGGGTTACAGCAAAAACTGGATGCACTTCGTGTACAAAACGGACAATCACTTCCAAAGTATCAGGATTTCATACGGAAACTCGTCTGTTACAAAGGGATTTCATTTTTTACAACTTATTTGAACTCCTGACTTTTTGTGTGTTCAAAATGCACCATTCAAAGCCACATCATCATTTTTCAATCCTTTCAGACTTCATTTGTTATTTTTCATGCATTTACTAATTATTTTGAGCTATAAGACCCTAAAATTGAAAAGCATTTCAAATGAACTCTGAAAAGGTTGAAAGTTGGCATGGTATCATCATTTCATCCACATAGTATGTGCAAGAAAGTTGAGAGGGTTACGGCAAAAACTGGATGCACTTCGTGTACAAAACGGACAATCTCTTTCAAAGTATCAGGATTTCATACGGAAACACGTCTTTTACAAAGGCATTTCATTTTTTAAAACTTATTTGAACTCCTGACTTTTTGTGTGTTCAAAATGCACCATTCAAAGCCACATCATCATTTTTCAATCCTTTCTCACTTCATTTGTTATTTTTCATGCATTTACTAATTATTTTCAGCTATAAGGCCCTAAACTTGAAAAGCATTTCAAATGAACTCTGAAAAGGTTGAAAGTTGGCCTGGTATCATCATTTCATCCACATAGCATGTGCAAGAAAGTTGCGAGGGTTACAGCAAAAACTGGATGCACTTCGTGTACAAAACGGACAATCTCTTTCAAAGTATCAGGATTTCATACGGAAACTCGTCTGTTACAAAGGGATTTCATTTTTTAAAACTTATTTGAACTCCTGACTTTTTGTGTGTTCAAAATGCACCATTCAAAGCCACATCATCGTTTTTCAATCCTTTCTGACTTCATTTGTTATTTTTCATGCATTTACTAATTATTTTGAGCTATAAGACCCTAAAATTGAAAAGCATTTCAAATGAACTCTGAAAAGGTTGAAAGTTGGCATGGTATCATCATTTCATCCACATAGCATGTGCAAGAAAGTTGAGAGGGTTACGGCAAAAACTGGATGCACTTCGTGTATAAAACGGACAATCTCTTTCAAAGTATCAGGATTTCATACGGAAACTCGTCTTTTACAAAGGGATTTCATTTTTTAAACTTATTTGAACTCCTGACTTTTTGTATGTTCAAAATGCACCATTTAAAGCCATAACATCATTTTTCAATCCTTTTTGACTTCATTTGTTATTTTTCATGCATTTACTAATTATTTTGAGCTATAAGACCCTAAAATTGAAAAGCATTTCAAATGAACTCTGAAAAGGTTGAAAGTTGGCATGGTATCATCATTTCATCCACATAGCATGTGCAAGAAAGTTGAGAGGGTTACGGCAAAAACTGGATGCACTTTGTGTATTAAACGGACAATCTCTTTCAAAGTATCAGGATTTCATACGGAAACTCGTCTGTTACAAAGGGATTTCATTTTTTTAAACTTATTTGAACTCCTGACTTTTTGTGTGCTCAAAATGCACCATTCAAAGCCACATCATCGTTTTTCAATCCTTTCTGACTTCATTTGTTATTTTTCATGCATTTACTAATTATTTTCAGCCATAAGACCCTAAAATTGAAAAGCAATTCAAATGAACTCTGAAAAGGTTGAAAGTTGGCATGGTATCATCATTTCATCCACATAGCATGTGCAAGAAAGTTGAGAGGGTTACGGCAAAACCTGGATGCACTTCGTGTATAAAACGGACAATCTCTTTCAAAGTATCAGGATTTCATACGGAAACTCGTCTGTTACAAAGGGATTTCATTTTTTTAAACTTATTTGAACTCCTGACTTTTTGTGTGTTCAAAATAAACCATTCAAAGCCACGTCATCGTTTTTCAATCCTTTCTGACTTCATTTGTTATTTTTCATGCATTTACTAATTATTTTGAGCTATAAGACCCTAAAATTGAAAAGCATTTCAAAAGAACTCTGAAAAGGATGAAAGTTGGCATGGTATCATCCTTTCATCCACATAGCATGTGCAAGAAAGTGAGAGGGTTACGACAAAAACTGGATGCACTTCGTGTACAAAACGGACAATCTCTTTCAAAGTATCAGGATTTCATACGGAAACTCGTCTGTTACAAAGGGATTTCATTTTTTAAACTTATTTGAACTCCTGACTTTTTGTGTGTTCAAAATGCACCATTCAAAGCCACATCATCATTTTTCAATCCTTTCTGACTTCATTTGTTATTTTTCATGCATTACTAATTATTTTGAGCTATAAGACCCTAAAATTGAAAAGCATTTCGAATGAACTCTGAAAAGGTTGAAAGTTGGCATGGTATCATTATTTCATCCACATAGCATGTGCAAGAAAGTTGAGAGGGTTACGGCAAAAACTGGATGCACTTCGTGTATAAAACGGACAATCTCTTTCAAAGTATCAGGATTTCATACGGAAACTCGTCTGTTACAAAGGGATTTCATTTTTTTAAACTTATTTGAACTCCTGACTTTTTGTATGTTCAAAATGCACCATTGAATGCCATATCATCATTTTTCAATCCTTTTTGACTTCATTTGTTATTTTTCATGCATTTACTAATTATTTTGAGCTATAAGACCCTAAAATTGAAAAGCATTTCAAATGAACTCTGAAAAGGTTGAAAGTTGGCATGGTATCATCATTTCATCCACATAGCATGTGCAAGAAAGTTGAGAGGGTTACGGCAAAAACTGGATGCACTTTGTGTATAAAACGGACAATCTCTTTCAAAGTATCAGGATTTCATACGGAAACTCGTCTGTTACAAAGGGATTTCATTTTTTAAACTTATTTGAACTCCTGACTTTTTGTGTGTTCAAAATGCACCATTCAAAGCCACATCATCGTTTTTCAATCCTTTCTGACTTCATTTGTTATTTTTCATGCATTTACTAATTATTTTCAGCTATAAGACCCTAAAATTGAAAAGCATTTCAAATGAACTCTGAAAAGGTTGAAAGTTGGCATGGTATCATCATTTCATCCACATAGCATGTGCAAGATAGTTGAGTGGGTTACGGCAAAAACTGGATGCACTTCATGTAGAAAACGGACAATCTCTTTCAAAGTATCAGGATTTCATACGGAAACTCGTCTGTTACAAAGGGATTTCATTTTTTAAAACTTATTTGAACTCCTGACTTTTTGTGTGTTCAAAATGCACCATTCAAAGCCGCATCATTATTTTTCAATCCTTTCTGACTTCATTTGTTATTTTTCATGCATTTACTAATTATTTTGAGCTATAAGACCCTAAAATTGGAAATCATTTCAAATGAACTCTGAAAAGGTTGAAAGTTGGCATGGTATCATCATTACATCCACATAGCATGTGCAAGAAACTTGAGAGGGTTACGGCAAAAACTGGATGCACTTTGTGTACAAAACGGACAATCTCTTTGAAAGTATCAGGATTTCATACGGAAACTCGTTTGTTACAAAGGGATTTCATTTTTGATAACTTATTTGAACTCCTGACTTTTTGTGTGTTCAAAATGCACCATTCAAAGCCACATCATCATTTTTCAATCCTTTCTGACTTCATTTCTTATTTTTCATGCATTTACTAATTATTTTGATCTATAAGACCCTAAAATTGAAAAGCATTTCAAATGAACTCTGAAAAGGTTGGAAGTTGGCATGGTATCATCATTTCATCCACATAGCATGTGCAAGAAAGTTGAGAGGGTTACGGCAAAAACTGGATGCACTTCGTGTATAAAACGGACAATCTCTTTCAAAGTATCAGGATTTCATACGGAAACTCGTCTGTTACAAAGGGATTTCATTTTTTTAAACTTATTTGAACTCCTGACTTTTTGTGTGTTCAAAATGCACCATTCAAAGCCACAACATCGTTTTTCAATCCTTTCTGACTTCATTTGTTATTTTTCATGCATGTACTAATTATCTTCAGCTATAAGACACTAAAATTGAAAAGCATTTCAAATGAACTCTGAAAAGGTTGAAAGTTGGCATGGTATCATCATTTCATCCACATAGCATGTGCAAGAAATTTGAGAGGGTTACGGCAAAACCTGGATGCACTTTGTGTATAAAACGGACAATCCCTTTCAAAGTATCAGGATTTCATACGGAAACTCGTCTGTTACAAAGGGATTTCATTTTTTAAAACTTATTTGAACTCCTGACTTTTTGTGTGTTCAAAATGCACCATTCAAAGCCACATCATCATTTTTCAATCCTTTCTGACTTCATTTGTTATTTTTCCGTCATTTACTAATTATTTTGAGCTATAAGACCCTAAAATTGGAAATCATTTCGAATGAAGTCTGAAAAGGTTGAAAGTTGGCATGGTATCATCATTACATCCACATAGCATGTGCAAGAAAGTTGAGAGGGTTACGGCAAACACTGGATGCACTTTGTGTACAAAACGGACAATCTCTTTGAAAGTATCAGGATTTCATACGGAAACTCGTTTGTTACAAAGGGATTTCATTTTTGAAAACTTATTTGAACTCCTGACTTTTTGTGTGTTCAAAATTCACCATTCAAAGCCACATCATCATTTTTCAATCCTTTCTGACTTCATTTCTTATTTTTCATGCATTTACTAATTATTTTGATCTATAAGACCCTAAAATTGAAAAGCATTTCAAATGAACTCTGAAAAGGTTGGAAGTTGGCATGGTATCATCATTTCATCCACATAGCATGTGCAAGAAAGTTGAGAGGGTTACGGCAAAAACTGGATGCACTTCGTGTATAAAACGGACAATCTCTTTCAAAGTGTCAGGATTTCAAACGGAAACTCGTCTGTTACAAAGGGATTTCATTTTTTTAAACTTATTTGAACTCCTGACTTTTTGTGTGTTCAAAATGCACCATTCAAAGCCACATCATCGTTTTTCAATCCTTTCTGACTTCATTTGTTATTTTTCATGCATGTACTAATTATTTTCAGCTATAAGACCCTAAAATTGAAAAGCATTTCAAATGAACTCTGAAAAGGTTGAAAGTTGGCATGGTATCATCATTTCATCCAGATAGCATGTGCAAAAAAGTTGAGAGGGTTACGGCAAAACCTGGATGCACTTTGTGTATAAAACAGACAATCTCTTTCAAAATATCAGGATTTCATACGGAAACTCGTCTGTTACAAAGGGATTTCATTTTTTTAAACTTATTTGAACTCCTGACTTTTTGTGTGTTCAAAATAAACCATTCAAAGCCACATCATCGTTTTTCAATCCTTTCTGACTTCATTTGTTATTTTTCATGCATTTACTAATTATTTTGAGCTATAAGACCCTAAAATTGAAAAGCATTTCAAAAGAACTCTGAAAAGGATGAAAGTTGGCATGGTATCATCCTTTCATCCACATAGTATGTGCAAGAAAGTTGAGAGGGTTACGACAAAAACTGGATGCACTTCGTGTACAAAACGGACAATCTCTTTCAAAGTATCAGGATTTCATACGGAAACTCGTCTGTTACAAAGGGATTTCATTTTTAAAAACTTATTTGAACTCCTGACTTTTTGTGTGTTCAAAATGCACCATTCAAAGCCACATCATCATTTTTCAATCCTTTCTGACTTCATTTGTTATTTTTCATGCATTTACTAATTAATTTGAGCTATAAGACCCTAAAATTGAAAAGCATTTCAAATGAAGTCTGAAAAGGTTGAAAGTTGGCATGGTATCATCATTTCATCCACATAGCATGTGCAAGAAAGTTGAGAGGGTTACGGCAAAAACTGGATGCACTTCATGTACAAAACGGATAATCTCTTTCAAAGTATCAGGATTTCATACGGAAACTCGTCTGTTACAAAGGGATTTCATTTTTTAAAACTTATTTGAACTCCTGACTTTTTGTGTGTTCAAAATGCACCATTGGAAGCCACATCATCATTTTTCAATCCTTTCTGACTTCATTTGTTATTTTTCATGCATTTACTAATTATTTTGAGCTATAAGAGCCTAAAATTGAAAAGCATTTCGAATGAAGTCTGAAAAGGTTGAAAGTTGGCATGGTATCATCATTTCATCCACATAGCATGTGCAAGAAAGTTGAGAGGGTTACGGCAAAAACTGGATGCACTTCATGTACAAAACGAACAATCTCTTTCAAAGTATCAGGATTTCATACGGAAACTCGTCTGTTACAAAGGGATTTCATTTTTGAAAACTTATTTGAACTCCTGACTTTTTGTGTGTTCAAAATGCACCATTCAAAGCCGCATCATTATTTTTCAATCCTTTCTGACTTCATTTGTTATTTTTCATGCATTTACTAATTATTTTGAGCTATAAGACCCTAAAATTGGAAATCATTTCAAATGAACTCTGAAAAGGTTGAAAGTTGGCATGGTATCATCATTACATCCACATAGCATGTGCAAGAAAGTTGAGAGGGTTACGGCAAAAACTGGATGCACTTTGTGTACAAATCGGACAATCTCTTTGAAAGTATCAGGATTTCATACGGAAACTCGTTTGTTACAAAGGGACTTCATTTTTGAAAACTTATTTGAACTCCTGACTTTTTGTGTGTTCAAAATGCACCATTCAAAGCCACATCATCATTTTTCAATCCTTTCTGACTTCATTTCTTATTTTTCATGCATTTACTAATCATTTTGATCTATAAGACCCTAAAATTGAAAAGCATTTCAAATGAACTCTGAAAAGGTTGGAAGTTGGCATGGTATCATCATTTCATCCACATAGCATGTGCAAGAAAGTTGAGAGGGTTACGGCAAAAACTGGATGCACTTCGTGTATAAAACGGACAATCTCTTTCAAAGTATCAGGATTTCATACGGAAACTCGTCTGTTACAAAGGGATTTCATTTTTTTTAACTTATTTGAACTCCTGACTTTTTGTGTGTTCAAAATGCACCATTCAAAGCCACATCATCGTTTTTCAATCCTTTCTGACTTCATTTGTTATTTTTCATGCATGTACTAATTATCTTCAGCTATAAGACACTAAAATTGAAAAGCATTTCAAATGAACTCTGAAAAGGTTGAAAGTTGGCATGGTATCATCATTTTATCCACATAGCATGTGCAAGAAAGTTGAGAGGGTTACGGCAAAACCTGGATGCACTTTGTGTATAAAACGGACAATCTCTTTCAAAGTATCAGGATTTCATACGGAAACTCGTCTGTTACAAAGGGATTTCATTTTTTAAAACTTATTTGAACTCCTGACTTTTTTTGTGTTCAAAATGCACCATTGGAAGCCACGTCATCATTTTTCAATCCTTTCTGACTTCATTTGTTATTTTTCATGCATTTACTAATTATTTTGAGCTATAAGACCCTAAAATTGAAATGCATTTCGAATGAAGTCCGAAAAGGTTGAAAGTTGGCATGGTATCATCATTTCATCCACATAGCATGTGCAAGAAAGTTGAGAGGGTTACGGCAAAAACTGGATGCACTTCATGTACAAAACGGACAATCTCTTTCAAAGTATCAGGATTTCATACGGAAACTCGTCTGTTACAAAGGGATTTCATTTTTTTAAACTTATTTGAACTCCTGACTTTTTGTGTGTTCAAAATGCACCATTCAAAGCCGCATCATTATTTTTCAATCCTTTCTGACTTCATTTGTTATTTTTCATGCATTTACTAATTATTTTGAGCTATAAGACCCTAAAATAGGAAATCATTTCAAATGAACTCTGAAAAGGTTGAAAGTTGGCATGGTATCATCATTACATCCACATAGCATGTGCAAGAAAGTTGAGAGGGTTACGGCAAAAACTGGATGCACTTTGTGTACAAAACGGACAATCTCTTTGAAAGTATCAGGATTTCATACGGAAACTCGTTTGTTACAAAGGGATTTCATTTTTGAAAACTTATTTGAACTCCTGACCTTTTGTGTGTTCAAAATGCACCATTCAAAGCCACATCATCATTTTTCAATCCTTTCTGACTTCATTTCTTATTTTTCATGCATTTACTAATTATTTTGATCTATAAGACCCTAAAATTGAAAAGCATTTCAAATGAACTCTGAAAAGGTTGGAAGTTGGCATGGTATCATCATTTCATCCACATAGCATGTGCAAGAAAGTTGAGAGGGTTACGGCAAAAACTGGATGCACTTCGTGTATAAAACGGACAATCTCTTTCAAAGTATCAGGATTTCATACGGAAACTCGTCTGTTACAAAGGGATTTCATTTTTTTAAACTTATTTGAACTCCTGACTTTTTGTGTGTTCAAAATGCACCATTCAAAGCCACATCATCGTTTTTCAATCCTTTCTGACTTCATTTGTTATTTTTCATGCATGTACTAATTATTTTTAGCTATAAGACCCTAAAATTGAAAAGCATTTCAAATGAACTCTGAAAAGGTTGAAAGTTGGCATGGTATCATCATTTCATCCACATAGCATGTGCAAAAAAGTTGAGAGGGTTACGGCAAAACCTGGATGCACTTTGTGTATAAAACGGACCATCTCTTTCAAAGTATCAGGATTTCATACGGAAACTCGTCTGTTACAAAGGGATTTCATTTTTTTAAACTTATTTGAACTCCTGACTTTTTGTGTGTTCAAAATAAACCATTCAAAGCCACATCATCGTTTTTCAATCCTTTCTGACTTCATTTGTTATTTTTCATGCATTTACTAATTATTTTGAGCTATAAGACCCTAAAATTGAAAAGCATTTCAAAAGAACTCTGAAAAGGATGAAAGTTGGCATGGTATCATCCTTTCATCCACATAGCATGTGCAAAAAAGTTGAGAGGGTTACGACAAAAACTTGATGCACTTCGTGTACAAAACGGACAATCTCTTTCAAAGTATCAGGATTTCATACGGAAACTCGTCTGTTACAAAGGGATTTCATTTTTAAAAACTTATTTGAACTCCTGACTTTTTGTGTGTTCAAAATGCACCATTCAAAGCCACATCATCATTTTTCAATCCTTTCTGACTTCATTTGTTATTTTTCATGCATTTACTAATTATTTTGAGCTATAAGACCCTAAAATTGAAAAGCATTTCAAATAAAGTCTGAAAAGGTTGAAAGTTGGCATGGTATCATCATTTCATCCACATAGCATGTGCAAGAAAGTTGAGAGGGTTACGGCAAAAACTGGATGCACTTCGTGTACAAAACGGACAATCTCTTTCAAAGTATCAGGATTTCATACGGAAACTCGTATGTTACAAAGGGATTTCATTTTTTTAAACTTATTTGAACTCCTGACTTTTTGTGTGTTCAAAATGCACCATTCAAAGCCGCATCATTATTTTTCAATCCTTTCTGACTTCATTTGTTATTTTTCATGCATTTACTAATTATTTTGAGCTATAAGACCCTAAAATTGTTAATCATTTCAAATGAACTCTGAAAAGGTTGAAAGTTGGCATGGTATCATCATTACATCCACATAGCATGTGCAAGAAAGTTGAGAGGGTTACGGCAAAAACTGGATGCACTTTGTGTACAAAACGGACAATCTCTTTGAAAGTATCAGGATTTCATACGGAAACTCGTTTGTTACAAAGGGATTTCATTTTTGAAAACTTATTTGAACTCCTGACTTTTTGTGTGTTCAAAATGCACCATTCAAAGCCACATCATCATTTTTCAATCCTTTCTAACTTCATTTCTTATTTGTCATGCATTTACTAATTATTTTGATCTATAAGACCCTAAAATTGAAAAGCATTTCAAATGAACTCTGAAAAGGTTGGAAGTTGGCGTGGTATCATCATTTCATCCACATAGCATGTGCAAGAAAGTTGAGAGGGTTACGGCAAAAACTGGATGCACTTCGTGTATAAAACTGACAATCTCTTTCAAAGTATCAGGATTTCATACGGAAACTCGTCTGTTACAAAGGGATTTCATTTTTTTAAACTTATTTGAACTCCTGACTTTTTGTGTGTTCAAAATGCACCATTCAAAGCCACATCATCGTTTTTCAATCCTTTCTGACTTCATTTGTTATTTTTCATGCATGTACTAATTATCTTCAGCTATAAGACACTAAAATTGAAAAGCATTTCAAATGAACTCTGAAAAGGTTGAAAGTTGGCATGGTATCATCATTTCATCCACATAGCATGTGCAAGAAAGTTAAGAGGGTTACGGCAAAAACTGGATGCACTTCGTGTATAAAACGGACAATCTCTTTCAAAGTATCAGGATTTCATACGGAAACTCGTCTGTTACAAAGGGATTTCATTTTTTTAAACTTATTTGAACTCCTGACTTTTTGTATGTTCAAAATGCACCAATGGAAGCCATATCATCATTTTTCAATCCTTTATGACTTCATTTGTTATTTTTCATGCATTTACTAATTATTTTGAGCTATAAGACCCTAAAATTGAAAAGCATTTCAAATGAACTCTGAAAAGGTTGAAAGTTGGCATGGTATCATAATTTCATCCACATAGCATGTGCAAGAAAGTTGAGAGGGTACGGCAAAAACTGGATGCACTTCGTGTATAAAACGGACAATCTCTTTCAAAGTATCAGGATTTCATACGGAAACTCGTCTGTTACAAAGGGATTTCATTTTTTTAAACTTATTTGAACTCCTCACTTTTTGTGTGTTCAAAATGCACCATTCAAAGCCACATCATCGTTTTTCAATCCTTTTTGACTTCATTTGTTATTTTTCATGCATTTACTAATTATTTTCACCTATAAGACCCTAAAATTGAAAAGCATTTCAAATGAACTCTGAAAAGGTTGAAAGTTGGCATGGTATAATCATTTCATCCACATAGCATGTGCAAGAAAGTTGAGAGGGTTACGGCAAAACCTGGATGCACTTCGTGTATAAAACGGACAATCTCTTTCAAAGTATCAGGATTTCATACGGAAACTCGTCTATTACAAAGGGATTTCATTTTTTTAAACTTATTTGAACTCTTGACTTTTTGTGTGTTCAAAATGCACCATTCAAAGCCACATCATCATTTTTCAATCCTTTCTGACATCATTTGTTATTTTTCATGCATTTACTTATTATTTTGAGCTATAAGACCCTAAAATTGAAAAGCATTTCAAATGAACTCTAAAAAGGTTGAAAGTTGGCATGGTATCATCATTTCATCCACATAGCATGTGCAAGAAAGTTGAGAGGGTTACGGCAAAAACTGGATGCACTTCGTGTATAAAACGGACAATCTCTTTCAAAGTATCAGGATTTCATACGGAAACTCGTCTGTTACAAAGGGATTTCATTTTTTTAAACTTATTCGAACTCCTGACTTTTTGTATGTTCAAAATGCACCATTGAAAGCCATATCATCATTTTTCAATCCTTTTTGACTTCATTTGTTATTTTTCATGCATTTACTAATTATTTTTAGCTATAAGACCCTAAAATTGAAAAGCATTTCAAATGAACTCTGAAAAGGTTGAAAGTTGGCATGGTATCATCATTTCATCCACATAGCATGTGCAACAAAGTTGAGAGGGTTACGGCAAAAACTGGATGCACTTCGTCTATAAAACGGACAATCTCTTTCAAAGTATCAGGATTTCATACGGAAACTCGTCTGTTACAAAGGGATTTCATTTTTTTAAACTTATTTGAACTCCTGACTTTTTGTGTGTTCAAAATGCACCATTCAAAGCCACATCATCGTTTTTCAATCCTTTCTGACTTCATTTGTTATTTTTCATGCATTTACTAATTATTTTCAGCTATAAGACCCTAAAATTGAAAAGCATTTCAAATGAACTCTGAAAAGGTTGAAAGTTGGCATGGTATCATCATTTCATCCACATAGCATGTGCAAGAAAGTTGAGAGGGTTACGGCAAAACCTGGATGCACTTTGTGTATAAAATGGACAATCTCTTTCAAAGTATCAGGATTTCATGCGGAAACTTGTCTGTTACAAAGGGATTTCATTTTTTTAAACTTATTTGAACTCTTGACTTTTTGTGTGTTCAAAATAAACCATTCAATGCCACATCATCGTTTTTCAATCCTTTCTGACTTCGTTTGTTATTTTTCATGCATTTACTAATTATTTTGAGCTATAAGACCCTAAATTTGAAAATCATTTCAAAAGAACTCTGAAAAGGATGAAATTTGGCATGGTATCATAATTTCATCCACATAGCATGTGCAAGAAAGTTGAGAGGGTTACGACAAAAACTGGAAGCACTTCGTGTACAAAACGGACAATCTCTTTCAAAGTATCAGGATTTCATACGGAAACTCGTCTGTTACAAAGGGATTTCAATTTTTAAAACTTATTTGAACTCCTGACATTTTGTGTGTTCAAAATACACCATTCAAAGTAACATTATCATTTTTCAATCCTTTCTGACTTCATTTGTTATTTTTTCATGCATTTACTAAATATTTTTAGGTATAAGACCCTAAAATTGAAAAGTATTTCAAATGAACTCTGAAAAGGTTGAAAGTTGGCATGGTATCATCATTTCATCCACATAGCATGCGCAAGAAAGTTGAGAGGGTTACGGCAAAAACTGGATGCACTTCCTGTACAAAAGGGACAATCTCTTTCAAAGTATAAGGATTTCATACGGAAACTCATCTGTTACAAAGGGATTTCATTTTTTAAAACTTATTTGAACTCCTGATTTTTGTGTGTTCAAAATGCACCATTCAAAGCCACATCATCATTTCTAATCCTTTGTGACTTCATTTGTTATTTTCATGCATTTACTAATTATTTTGAGCTATAAGACCCTAAAATTGAAAAGCATTTCAAATGAACTCTGAAAAGGTTGAAAGTTGGCATGGTATCATCATTTCATCCACATAGCATGTGCAAGAAAGTTGAGAGGGTTACGACAAAAACTGGATGCACTTCGTGTACAAAACGGACAATCTCTTTCAAAGTATCAGGATTTCATACGGAAACTCGTCTGTTACAAAGGGATTTCATTTTTTAAAACTTATTTGAACTCCTGACTTTTTGTGTGGTCAAAATCACCATTCAAAGCCACATCATCATTTTTCAATCCTTTCTGACTTCATTTGTTATTTTTCATGCATTTACTAATTATTTTGATCTATAAGACCCTAAAGTTGAAAAGCATTTCAAATGAACTTTGAAAAGGTTGAAAGTTGGCATGGTATCATCATTTCATCCACATAGCATGCGCAAGAAAGTTGAGAGGGTTACGGCAAAAACTGGATGCACTTCGTGTACAAAACGGACAATCTCTTTCAAAGTATCAGGATTTCATACGGAAACTCGTCTGTTACAATGGGATTTCATTTTTTTAAACTTATTTGAACTCCTGACTTTTTGTGTGTTCAAAATGCACCATTCAAAGCCACATCATCATTTTTCAATCCTTTCTGACTTCATTTGTTATTTTTCATGCATTTACTAATTATTTTGAGCTATAAGACCCTAAAATTGAAAAGCATTTCAAATGAACTCTGAAAAGGATGAAAGTTGGCATGGTATCATCATTTCATCCACATAGCATGTGCAAGAAAGTTGAGAGGGTTACGACAAAAACTGGATGCACTTCGTGTACAAAACGGACAATCTCTTTCAAAGTATCAGGATTTCATACGGAATCTCGTCTGTTACAAAGGGATTTCATTTTTTAAAACTTATTTGAACTCCTGACTTTTTGTGTGTTCAAAATGCACCATTCAAAGCCACATCATCATTTTTCAATCCTTTCTGACTTCATTTGTTATTTTTGATGCATTTACTAATTATTTTGAGCTATAAGACCCTAAAATTGGAAATCATTTCAAATGAACTCTGAAATGGTTGAAAGTTGGCATGGTATCATCGTTACATCCACATAGCATGTGCAAGAAAGTTGAGAGGGTTACGGCAAAAACTGGATGCACTTTGTGTACAAAACGGACAATCTCTTTGAAAGTATCAGGATTTCATACGGAAACTCGTTTGTTACAAAGGGATTTCATTTTTGAAAACTTATTTGAACTCCTGACTTTTTGTGTGTTCAAAATGCACCATTCAAAGCCACATCATCATTTTTCTATCCTTTCTGACTTGATTTCTTATTTTTCATGCATTTACTAATTATTTTGATCTATAAGACCCTAAAATTGAAAAGCATTTCAAATGAACTCTGAAAAGGTTGGAAGTTGGCATGGTATCATCATTTCATCCACATAGCATGTGCAAGAAAGTTGAGAGGGTTACGGCAAAAACTGGATGCACTTCGTGTATAAAACGGACAATCTCTTTCAAAGTATCAGGATTTCATACGGAAACTCGTCTGTTACAAAGGGATTTCATTTTTTTAAACTTATTTGAACTCCTGACTTTTTGTGTGTTCAAAATGCACCATTCAAAGCCACATCATCGTTTTTCAATCCTTTCTGACTTCATTTGTTATTTTTCATGCATTTACTAATTATTTTCAGCTATAAGACCTTAAAATTGAAAAGCATTTCAAATGAACTCTGAAAAGGTTGAAAGTTGGCATGGTATCATCATTTCATCCACATAGCATGTGCAAGAAAGTTGAGAGGGTTACGGCAAAACCTGGATGCACTTCGTGTATAAAACGGACAATCTCTTTCAAAGTATCAGGATTTCATACGGAAACTCGTCTGTTACAAAGGGATTTCATTTTTTTAAACTTATTTGAACTCCTGACTTTTTGTGTGTTCAAAATAAACCATTCAAAGCCACATCATCGTTTTTCAATCCTTTCTGACTTCATTTGTTATTTTTCATGCATTTACTAATTATTTTGAGATATAAGACCCTAAAATTGAAAAGCATTTCAAAAGAAATCTGAAAAGGATGAAAGTTGGCATGGTATCATCCTTTCATCCACATAGCATGTGCAAGAAAGTTGAGAGGGTTACGACAAAAACTGGATGCACTTCGTGTACAAAACGGACAATCTCTTTCAAAGTATCAGGATTTCATACGGAAACTCGTCTGTTACAAAGGGATTTCATTTTTAAAAACTTATTTGAACTCCTGACTTTTTGTGTGTTCAAAATGCACCATTCAAAGCCACATCATCATTTTTCAATCCTTTCTGACTTCATTTGTTATTTTTCATGCATTTACTAATTATTTTGAGCTATAAGACCCTAAAATTGAAAAGCATTTCAAATGAAGTCTGAAAAGGTTGAAAGTTGGCATGGTATCATCATTTCATCCACATAGCATGTGCAAGAAAGTTGAGAGGGTTACGGCAAAAACTGGATGCACTTCATGTACAAAACGGACAATCTCTTTCAAAGTATCAGGATTTCATACGGAAACTCGTCTGTTACAAAGGGATTTCATTTTTTTAAACTTATTTGAACTCCTGACTTTTTGTGTGTTCAAAATGCACCATTCAAAGCCGCATCATTATTTTTCAATCCTTTCTGACTTCATTTGTTATTTTTCATGCATTTACTAATTATTTTGAGCTATAAGACCCTAAAATTGGAAATCATTTCAAATGAACTCTGAAAAGGTTGAAAGTTGGCATGGTATCATCATTACATCCACATAGCATGTGCAAGAAAGTTGAGAGGGTTACGGCAAAAACTGGATGCACTTTGTGTACAAAACGGACAATCTCTTTGAAAGTATCAGGATTTCATACGGAAACTCGTTTGTTACAAAGGGATTTCATTTTTGAAAACTTATTTGAACTCCTGACTTTTTGTGTGTTCAAAATGCACCATTCAAAGCCACATCATCATTTTTCTATCCTTTCTGACATGATTTCTTATTTTTCATGCATTTACTAATTATTTTGATCTATAAGACCCTAAAATTGAAAAGCATTTCAAATGAACTCTGAAAAGGTTGGAAGTTGCCATGGTATCATCATTTCATCCACATAGCATGTGCAAGAAAGTTGAGAGGGTTACGGCAAAAACTGGATGCACTTCGTGTATAAAACGGACAATCTCTTTCAAAGTATCAGGATTTCATACGGAAACTCGTCTGTTACAAAGGGATTTCATTTTTTTAAACTTATTTGAACTCCTGACTTTTTGTGTGTTCAAAATGCACCATTCAAAGCCACATCATCGTTTTTCAATCCTTTCTGACTTCATTTGTTATTTTTCATGCATTTACTAATTATTTTCAGCTATAAGACCCTAAAATTGAAAAGCATTTCAAATGAACTCTGAAAAGGTTGAAAGTTGGCATGGTATCATCATTTAATCCACATAGCATGTGCAAGAAAGTTGAGAGGGTTACGACAAAACCTGGATGCACTTCGTGTATAAAACGGACAATCTCTTTCAAAGTATCAGGATTTCATACGGAAACTCGTCTGTTACAAAGGGATTTCATTTTTTGAAACTTATTTGAACTCCTGACTTTTTGTGTGTTCAAAATAAACCATTCAAAGCCACATCATCGTTTTTCAATCCTTTCTGACATCATTTGTAATTTTTCATGCATTTACTAATTATTTTGAGCTATAAGACCCTAAAATTGAAAAGCATTTCAAAAGAACTCTGAAAAGGATGAAAGTTGGCATGGTATCATCCTTTCATCCACATAGCATGTGCAAGAAAGATGAGAGGGTTACGACAAAAACTGGATGCACTTCGTGTACAAAACGGACAATCTCTTTCAAAGTATCAGGATTTCATACGGAAACTCGTCTGTTACAAAGGGATTTCATTTTTAAAAACTTATTTGAACTCCTGACTTTTTGTGTGTCCAAAATGCACCATTCAAAGCCACATCATCATTTTTTAATCCTTTCTGACTTCATTTGTTATTTTTCATGCATTTACTAATTATTTTGAGCTATAAGACCCTAAAATTGAAAAGCATTTCAAATGAAGTCTGAAAAGGTTGAAAGTTGGCATGGTATCATCATTTAATCCACATAGCATGTGCAAGAAAGTTGGGAGGGTTATGACAAAACCTGGATGCACTTCGTGTATAAAACGGACAATCTCTTTCAAAGTATCAGGATTTCATACGGAAACTCGTCTGTTACAAGGGGATTTCATTTTTTTGAACTTATTTGAACTCCTGACTTTTTGTGTGTTCAAAATAAACCATTCAAAGCCACATCATCGTTTTTCAATCCTTTCTGACTTCATTTGTTATTTTTCATGCATTTACTAATTATTTTGAGCTATAACACCCTAAAATTGAAAAGCATTTCAAAAGAACTCTGAAAAGGATGAAAGTTGGCATGGTATCATCCTTTCATCCACATAGCATGTGCAAGAAAGTTGAGAGGGTTACGACAAAAACTGGATGCACTTCGTGTACAAAACGGACAACCTCTTTCAAAGTATCAGGATTTCATACGGAAACTCGTCTGTTACAAAGGGATTTCATTTTTAAAAACTTATTTGAACTCCTGACTTTTTGTGTGTTCAAAATGCACCATTCAAAGCCACATCATCATTTTTCAATCCTTTCTGACTTCATTTGTTATTTTTCATGCATTTACTAATTATTTTGAGCTATAAGACCCTAAAATTGAAAAGCATTTCAAATGAAGTCTGAAAAGGTTGAAAGTTGAGAGGGTTACGGCAAAAACTGGATGCACTTCATGTACAAAACGGACAATCTCTTTCAAAGTATCAGGATTTTATACGGAAACTCGTCTGTTACAAAGGGATTTCATTTTTTAAAACTTATTTGAACTCCTGACTTTTTGTGTGTTCAAAATGCACCATTCAAAGCCGCATCATTATTTTTCAATCCTTTCTGACTTCATTTGTTATTTTTCATGCATTTACTAATTATTTTGAGCTATAAGACCCTAAAATTGGAAATCATTTCAAATGAACTCTGAAAAGGTTGAAAGTTGGCATGGTATCATCATTACATCCACATAGCATGTGCAAGAAACTTGAGAGGGTTACGGCAAAAACTGGATGCACTTTGTGTACAAAACGGACAATCTCTTTGAAAGTATCAGGATTTCATACGGAAACTCGTTTGTTACAAAGGGATTTCATTTTTGATAACTTATTTGAACTCCTGACTTTTTGTGTGTTCAAAATGCACCATTCAAAGCCACATCATCATTTTTCTATCCTTTCTGACTTGATTTCTTACTTTTCATGCATTTACTAATTATTTTGATCTATAAGACCCTAAAATTGAAAAGCATTTCAAATGAACTCTGAAAAGGTTGGAAGTTGGCATGGTATCATCATTACATCCACATAGCATGTGCAAGAAAGTTGAGAGGGTTACGGCAAAAACTGGATGCACTTTGTGTACAAAACGGACAATC
Organism: Aegilops tauschii subsp. strangulata; assembly: GCF_002575655.3. Classification (NCBI taxonomy): domain Eukaryota; kingdom Viridiplantae; phylum Streptophyta; class Magnoliopsida; order Poales; family Poaceae; genus Aegilops; species Aegilops tauschii. The sequence continues at coordinate 69,295 of NW_027332651.1, forward strand.
TCTTTGAAAGTATCAGGATTTCATACGGAAACTCGTTTGTTACAAAGGGATTTCATTTTTGAAAACTTATTTGAACTCCTGACTTTTTGTGTGTTCAAAATGCACCATTCAAAGCCACATCATCATTTTTCTATCCTTTCTGACTTGATTTCTTATTTTTCATGCATTTACTAATTATTTTGATCTATAAGACCCTAAAATTGAAAAGCATTTCAAATGAACTCTGAAAAGGTTGGAAGTTGGCATGGTATCATCATTTCATCCACATAGCTTGTGCAAGAAAGTTGAGAGGGTTACGGCAAAAACTGGATGCACTTCGTGTATAAAACGGACAATCTCTTTCAAAGTATCAGGATTTCATACGGAAACTCGTCTGTTACAAAGGGATTTCATTTTTTTAAACTTATTTGAACTCCTGACTTTTTGTGTGTTCAAAATGCACCATTCAAAGCCACATCATCGTTTTTCAATCCTTTCTGACTTCATTTGTTATTTTTCATGCATTTACTAATTATTTTCAGCTATAAGACCCTAAAATTGAAAAGCATTTCAAATGAACTCTGAAAAGGTTGAAAGTTGGCATGGTATCATCATTTAATCCACATAGCATGTGCAAGAAAGTTGAGAGGGTTACGACAAAACCTGGATGCACTTCGTGTATAAAACGGACAATCTCTTTCAAAGTATCAGGATTTCATACGGAAACTCGTCTGTTACAAAGGGATTTCATTTTTTTAAACTTATTTGAACTCCTGACTTTTTGTGTGTTCAAAATAAACCATTCAAAGCCACATCATCGTTTTTCAATCCTTTCTGACATCATTTGTAATTTTTCATGCATTTACTAATTATTTTGAGCTATAAGACCCTAAAATTGAAAATCATTTCAAAAGAACTCTGAAGAGGATGAAAGTTGGCATGGTATCATCCTTTCATCCACATAGCATGTGCAAGAAAGTTGAGAGGGTTACGACAAAAACTGGATGCACTTCGTGTACAAAACGGACAATCTCTTTCAAAGTATCAGGATTTCATACGGAAACTCGTCTGTTACAAAGGGATTTCATTTTTAAAAACTTATTTGAACTCCTGACTTTTTGTGTGTCCAAAATGCACCATTCAAAGCCACATCATCATTTTTTAATCCTTTCTGACTTCATTTGTTATTTTTCATGCATTTACTAATTATTTTGAGCTATAAGACCCTAAAATTGAAAAGCATTTCAAATGAAGTCTGAAAAGGTTGAAAGTTGGCATGGTATCATCATTTAATCCACATAGCATGTGCAAGAAAGTTGGGAGGGTTATGACAAAACCTGGATGCACTTCGTGTATAAAACGGACAATCTCTTTCAAAGTATCAGGATTTCATACGGAAACTCGTCTGTTAGAAGGGGATTTCATTTTTTAAAACTTATTTGAACTCCTGACTTTTTGTGTGTTCAAAATAAACCATTCAAAGCCACATCATCATTTTTCAATCCTTTCTGACATCATTTGTTATTTTTCATGCATTTACTAATTATTTTGAGCTATAAGACCCTAAAATTGAAAAGCATTTCAAAAGAACTCTGAAAAGGATGAAAGTTGGCATGGTATCATCCTTTCATCCACATAGCATGTGCAAGAAAGTTGAGAGGGTTACGGTAAAAACTGGACGCACTTCGTGTACAAAACGGACAATCTCTTTCAAAGTATGAGGATTTCTTACGAAAACTCGTCTGTTACAAAGGGATTTCATTTTTTTAAACTTATTTGAACTCCTGACTTTTTGTGTGTTCAAAATGCACCATTCAAAGCCACATCATCATTTTTCAATCCTTTCTAACTTCATTTGTTATTTTTCATGCATTTACTAATTATTTTGAGCTATAAGACCCTAAAATTGAAAAGCATTTCAAATGAAGTCTGAAAAGGTTGAAAGTTGGCATGGTATCATCATTTCATCCACATACCATGTGCAAGAAAGTTGAGAGGGTTACGGCAAAAACTGGATGCACTTCGTGTACAAAACGGACAAACTCTTTCAAAGTATCAGGATTTCTTACGGAAACTCGTCTGTTACAAAGGGATTTCATTTTTTTTAACTTATTTGAACTCCTGAGTTTTTGTGTGTTCAAAATGCACCATTCAAAGCCACATCATCATTTTTCAATCCTTTCTGACTTCATTTGTTGTTTTTCATGCATTTACTAATTATTTTGAGCTATAAGACCCTAAAATTGAAAAGCATTTCAAATGAACTCTGAAAAGGTTGGAAGTTGGCATGGTATCATCATTTCATCCACATAGCATGTGCAAGAAAGTTGAGAGGGTTACGGCAAAAACTGGACGCACTTCGTGTACAAAACGGACAATCTCTTTCAAAGTATGAGGATTTCTTACGGAAACTCGTCTGTTACAAAGGGATTTCATTTTTTTAAACTTATTTGAACTCCTGACTTTTTGTGTGTTCAAAATGCACCATTCAAAGCCACATCATCGTTTTTCAATCCTTTCTGACTTCATTTCTTATTTTTCATGCATTTACTAATTATTTTCATCTATAAGACCCTAAAATTGAAAAGCATTTCAAACGAACTCTGAAAAGGTTGGAAGTTGGCATGGTATCATCATTTCATCCACATAGCATGTGCAAGAAAGTTGAGAGGATTACGGCAAAAACTGGATGCACTTCGTCTACAAAACGGACAATCTCTTTCAAAGTATCAGGATTTCATACGGAAACTCGTCTGTTACAAAGGGATTTCATTTTTTGAAACTTATTTGAGCTCCTTACTTTTTGTGTGTTCAAAATTCACCATTCAAAGCCACATCATCATTTTTCAATCTTTTCTGACTTCATTTGTTATTTTTCATGCATTTGCTAATTATTTTGAGCTATAAGACCCTAAAATTGAAAAGCTTTTCAAATGAACTCTGAAAAGGTTGAAAGTTGGCATGGTATCATCATTTCATCCACATAGCATGTGCAAGAAAGTTGAGAGGGTTACGGCAAAAACTGGATACACTTCGTGTACAAAACAGACAATCTCTTTCAATGTATCAGGATTTCATACGGAAACTCGTCTGTTACAAAGGGATTTCATTTTTTTAAACTTATTTGAACTCCTGACTTTTTGTGTGTTCAAAATAAACCATTCAAAGCCACATCATCGTTTTTCAATCCTTTCTGACATCATTTGTAATTTTTCATGCATTTACTAATTATTTTGAGCTATAAGACCCTAAAATTGAAAAGCATTTCAAAAGAACTCTGAAAAGGATGAAAGTTGGCATGGTATCATCCTTTCATCCACATAGCATGTGCAAGAAAGTTGAGAGGGTTACGACAAAAACTGGATGCACTTCGTGTACAAAACGGACAATCTCTTTCAAAGTATCAGGATTTCATACGGAAACTCGTCTGTTACAAAGGGATTTCATTTTTAAAAACTTATTTGAACTCCTAACTTTTTGTGTGTCCAAAATGCACCATTCAAAGCCACATCATCATTTTTCAATCCTTTCTGACTTCATTTGTTATTTTTCATGCATTTACTAATTATTTTGAGCTATAAGACCCTAAAATTGAAAAGCATTTCAAATGAAGTCTGAAAAGGTTGAAAGTTGGCATGGTATCATCATTTAATCCACATAGCATGTGCAAGAAAGTTGGGAGGGTTATGACAAAACCTGGATGCACTTCGTGTATAAAACGGACAATCTCTTTCAAAGTATCAGGATTTCATACGGAAACTCGTCTGTTACAAGGGGATTTCATTTTTTTAAACTTATTTGAACTCCTGACTTTTTGTGTGTTCAAAATAAACCATTCAAAGCCACATCATCGTTTTTCAATCCTTTCTGACATCATTTGTTATTTTTCATGCATTTACTAATTATTTTGAGCTATAAGACCCTAAAATTGAAAAGCATTTCAAAAGAACTCTGAAAAGGATGAAAGTTGGCATGGTATCATCCTTTCATCCACATAGCATGTGCAAGAAAGTTGAGAGGGTTACGGCAAAAACTGGACGCACTTCGTGTACAAAACGGACAATCTCTTTCAAAGTATGAGGATTTCTTACGAAAACTCGTATGTTACAAAGGGATTTCATTTTTTTTAACTTATTTGAACTCCTGACTTTTTGTGTGTTCAAAATGCACCATTCAAAGCCACATCATCATTTTTCAATCCTTTCTAACTTCATTTGTTACTTTTCATGCATTTACTAATTATTTTGAGCTATAAGACCCTAAAATTGAAAAGCATTTCAAATGAAGTCTGAAAAGGTTGAAAGTTGGCATGGTATCATCATTTCATCCACATACCATGTGCAAGAAAGTTGAGAGGGTTACGGCAAAAACTGGATGCACTTCGTGTACAAAACGGACAAACTCTTTCAAAGTATCAGGATTTCTTACGGAAACTCGTCTGTTACAAAGGGATTTCATTTTTTTAACTTATTTGAACTCGTGACTTTTTGTGTGTTCAAAATGCACCATTCAAAGGTACATCATCATTTTTCAATCCTTTCTGACTTCATTTGTTGTTTTTCATGCATTTACTAATTATTTTGAGCTATAAGACCCTAAAATTGAAAAGCATTTCAATTGAACTCTGAAAAGGTTGGAAGTTGGCATGGTATCATCATTTCATCCACATAGCATGTGCAAGAAAGTTGAGAGGGTTACGGCAAAAACTGGACGCACTTCGTGTACAAAACGGACAATCTCTTTCAAAGTATGAGGATTTCTTACGGAAACTCGTCTGTTACAAAGGGATTTCATTTTTTTAAACTTATTTGAACTCCTGACTTTTTGTGTGTTCAAAATGCACCATTCAAAGCCACATCATCGTTTTTCAATCCTTTCTGACTTCATTTCTTATTTTTCATGCATTTACTAATTATTTTGATCTATAAGACCCTAAAATTGAAAAGCATTTCAAATGAACTCTGAAAAGGTTGAAAGTTGGCATGGTATCATCCTTTCATCCACATAGCATGTGCAAGAAAGTTGAGAGGGTTACAGCAAAAACTGGATGCACTTCGTGTACAAAACGGACAATCTCTTCCAAAGTATGAGGATTTCATACGGAAACTCGTCTGTTACAAAGGGATTTCATTTTTTAAAACTTATTTGAGCTCCTGACTTTTTGTGTGTTCAAAATTCACCATTCAAAGCCACATCATCATTTTTCAATCTTTTCTGACTTCAGTTGTTATTTTTCATGCATTTACTAATTATTTTGAGCTATAAGACCCTAAAATTGAAAAGCATTTCAAATGAACTCTGAAAAGGTTGAAAGTTGGCATGGTATCATCATTTCATCCACATAGCATATGCAAGAAAGTTGAGAGGGGTACGGCAAAAACTGGATGCACTTCGTGTATAAAACGGACAATCTCTTTCCAAGTATGAGGATTTCATACGAAACTCGTCTGTTACAAAGGGATTTCATTTTTTTAAACTTATTTGAACTCCTGACTTTTTGTGAGTTCAAAAATGCACCATTCAAAGCTACATCATCATTTTTCAATCCTTTCTGACTTCATTTGTTATTTTTCATGCATTTACTAATTATTTTCAGCTATAAGACCCTAAAATTGAAAAGCATTTCAAATGAACTCTGAAAAGGTTGAAAGTTCGCATGGTATCATCATTTCATCCACATAGCATGTGCAAGAAAGTTGAGAGGGTTACGGCAAATACTGGATGCACTTCGTGTACAAAACGGACAATCTCTTTCAAAGTATCAGGATTTCATACGGAAACTCGTCTGTTACAAAGGGATTTCATTTTTTAAAACTTATTTGAACTCCTGACTTCTTGTGTGTTCAAAATGCACCATTCAAAGCCACATCATCATTTTTCAATCCTTTCTGACTTCATTTGTTGTTTTTCATGCATTTACTAATTATTTTGAGCTATAAGACGCTAAAATTGAAAAGCATTTCAAATGAACTCTGAAAAGGTTGAAAGTTGGCCTGGTATCATCATTTCATCCACATACCATGTGCAAGAAAGTTGAGAGGGTTACGGAAAAAACTAGACGCACTTCGTGTACAAAACGGACAAACTCTTTCAAAGTATGAGGATTTCTTACGGAAACTCGTCTGTTACAAAGGGATTTCATTTTTTTAACTTATTTGAACTCCTGACTTTTTGTGTGGTCAAAATGCACCATTCAAAGCCACATCATCATTTTTCAATCCTTTCTGACTTCATTTCTTATTTTTCATGCATTTACTAATTATTTTGATCTATAAGACCCTAAAATTGAAAAGCATTTCAAACGAACTCTGAAAAGGTTGGTAGTTGGCATGGTATCATCATTTCATCCACATAGCATGTGCAAGAAAGTTGAGAGGATTACGGCAAAAACTGGATGCACTTCGTCTACAAAACGGACAATCTCTTTCAAAGTATCAGGATTTCATACGGAAACTCGTCTGTTACAAAGGGATTTCATTTTTTGAAACTTATTTGAGCTCCTGACTTTTTGTGTGTTCAAAATTCACCATTCAAAGCCACATCATCATTTTTCAATCCTTTCTGACTTCATTTGTTATTTTTCATGCATTTACTAATTATTTTCAGCTATAAGACCCTAAAATTGAAAAGCATTTCAAATGAACTCTGAAAAGGTTGAAAGTTGGCATGGTATCATCATTTCATCCACATAGCATGTGCAAGAAAGTTGAGAGGGTTACGACAGAAACTGGGTGCACTTCGTGTACAAAACGGACAATCTCTTCCAAAGTATCAGGATTTCATACGGAAACTCGTCTGTTACAAAGGGATTTCATTTTTTTAAACTTATTTGAACTACTGACTTTTTGTGTGTTCAAAATGCACCATTCAAAGCCACATCATCATTTTTCAATCCTTTCAGACTTTATTTGTTATTTTTCATGCATTTACTAATTATTTTGAGCTATAAGACCCTAAAATTGAAAAGCATTTCAAATGAACTCTTAAAAGGTTGAAAGTTGGCCTGGTATCATCATTTCATCCACATAGCATGTGCAAGAAAGTTGTGAGGGTTACGGCAAAAACTGGATGCACTTCGTGTACAAAACGGACATTCTCTTTCAAAGTATCAGGATTTCATACGGAAACTCGTCTTTTACAAAGGCATTTCATTTTTTAAAACTTATTTGAACTCCAGACTTTTTGTGTGTTCAAAATGCACCATTCAAAGCCACATCATCATTTTTCAATCCTTTCTCACTTCATTTGTTATTTTTCATGCATTTACTAATTATTTTGAGCTATAAGACCCTAAAATAGAAAAGTATTTCAAATGAACTCTGAAAAGGATGAAAGTTGGCTTGGTTTCATCATTTCATCCACATAGCATGTGCAAGAAAGTTGAGAGGGTTACGGCAAAAACTGGACGCACTTCGTGTACAAAACGGACAATCTCTTTCAAAGTATGAGGATTTCATACAGAAACTCGTCTGTTACAAAGGGATTTCATTTTTTAAAACTTATTTGAACTCCTGACTTCTTGTGTGTTCAAAATGCACCATTCAAAGCCACATCATCATTTTTCAATCCTTTCAGACTTCATTTGTTATTTTTCATGCATTTACTAATTATTTTGAGCTATAAGACCCTAAAATTGAAAAGCATTTCAAATGAACTCTGTAAAGGTTGAAAGTTGGCATGGTATCATCATTTCATCCACATAGCATGTGCAAGAAAGTTGAGAGGGTTACGGCAAAAACTTGATGCACTTCGTGTACAAAACGGACAATCTCTTTCAAAGTATCAGGATTTCATACGGAAACTCGTCTTTTACAAAGGCATTTCATTTTTTAAAACTTATCTGAACTCCTGACTTTTTGTGTGTTCAAAATGCACCATTCAAAGCCACATCATCATTTTTCAATCCTTTCTCACTTCATTTGTTATTTTTCATGCATTTACTAATTATTTTGAGCTATAAGACCCTAAAATTGAAAAGCATTTAAAATGAACTCGGAAAAGGATGAAAGTTGGCATGGTATCATCATTTCATCCACATAGCATGTGCAAGAAAGTTGAAAGGGTTACGGAAAATACTGGATGCACTTCGTGTACAAAACGGACAATCTCTTTCAAAGTATCAGGATTTCATACGGAAACTCGTCTGTTACATAGGGATTTCATTTTTTTAAACTTATTTGAACTCCTGACTTCTTGTGTGTTCAAAATGCACCATTCAAAGCCACATCATCATTTTTCAATCCTTTCTGACTTCATTTGTTGTTTTTCATGCATTTACTAATTATTTTGAGCTATAAGACCCTAAAATTGAAAAGCATTTCAAATGAAGTCTGAAAAGGTTGAAAGTTGGCATGGTATCATCATTTCATCCACATAGCATGTGCAAGAAAGTTGAGAGGGTTACGGCAAAAACTGGATGCACTTCGTGTACAAAACGGACAAACTCTTTCAAAGTATCAGGATTTCATACGGAAACTCGTCTGTTACAAAGGGATTTCATTTTTTAAAAATTATTTGAACTCCTGACTTTTTGTGTGTTCAAAATGCACCATTCAAAGCCACATCATCATTTTTCAATCCTTTCTGACTTCATTTCTTATTTTTCATGCATTTACTAATTATTTTGATCTATAAGACCCTAAAATTGAAAAGCATTTCAAACGAACTCTGAAAAGGTTGGAAGTTGGCATGGTATCATCATTTCATCCACATAGCATGTGCAAGAAAGTTGAGAGGATTACGGCAAAAACTGGATGCACTTCGTCTACAAAACGGACAATCTCTTTCAAAGTATCAGGATTTCATACGGAAACTCGTCTGTTACAAAGGGATTTCATTTTTTGAAACTTATTTGAGCTCCTGACTTTTTGTGTGTTCAAAATTCACCATTCAAAGCCACATCATCATTTTTCAATCCTTTCTGACTTCATTTGTTATTTTTCATGCATTTACTAATTATTTTCAGCTATAATACCCTAAAATTGAAAAGCATTTCAAATGAACTCTGAAAAGGTTGAAAGTTGGCATGGTATCATCATTTCATCCACATAGCATATGCAAGAAAGTTGAGAGGGGTACGGCAAAAACTGGATGCACTTCGTGTATAAAACGGACAATCTCTTTCCAAGTATGAGGATTTCATACGGAAACTCGTCTGTTACAAAGGGATTTCATTTTTTAACTTATTTGAAGTCCTGACTTTTTGTGTGTTCAAAAATGCACCATTCAAAGCCACATCATCATTTTTCAATCCTTTCTGACTTCATTTGTTATTTTTCATGCATTTACTAATTATTTTCAGCTATAAGACCCTAAAATTGAAAAGCATTTCAAATGAACTCTGAAAAGGTTGAAAGTTGGCATGGTATCATCATTTCATCCACATAGCATGTGCAAGAAAGTTCAGAGGGTTACGGCAAATACTGGATGCACTTCGTGTACAAAACGGACAATCTCTTTCAAAGTATCAGGATTTCATACGGAAACTCGTCTATTACAAAGGGATTTCATTTTTTAAAACTTATTTGAACTCCTGACTTCTTGTGTGTTCAAAATGCACCATTCAAAGCCACATCATCATTTTTCAATCCTTTCTGACTTCATTTGTTGTTTTTCATGCATTTACTAATAATTTTGAGCTATAAGACCCTAAAATTGAAAAGCATTTCAAATGAACTCTGAAAAGGTTGAAAGTTGGCCTGGTATCATCATTTCATCCACATAGCATGTGCAAGAAAGTTGAGAGGGTTACGGCAAAAACTGGACGCACTTCGTGTACAAAACGGACAATCTCTTTCAAAGTATGAGGATTTCTTACGGAAACTCGTCTGTTACAAAGGGATTTCATTTTTTTTAACTTATTTGAACTCCTGACTTTTTGTGTGTTCAAAATGCACCATTCAAAGCCACATCATCATTTTTCAATCCTCTCTAACTTCATTTCTTATTTTTCATGCATTTACTAATTATTTTGATCTATAAGACCCTAAAATTGAAAAGCATTTCAAACAAACTCTGAAAAGGTTGGAAGTTGGCATGGTATCATCATTTCATCCACATAGCATGTGCAAGAAAGTTGAGAGGATTACGGCAAAAACTGGATGCACTTCGTCTACAAAACGGACAATCTCTTTCAAAGTATCAGGATTTCATACGGAAACTCGTCTGTTACAAAGGGATTTCATTTTTTGAAACTTATTTGAGCTCCTGACTTTTTGTGTGTTCAAAATTCACCATTCAAAGCCACATCATCATTTTTCAATCCTTTCTCACTTCATTTGTTATTTTTCATGCATTTACTAATTATTTTCAGCTATAAGACCCTAAAATTGAAAAGCATTTCAAATGAACTCTGAAAAGGTTGAAAGTTGGCATGGTATCATCATTTCATCCACATAGCATGTGCAAGAAAGTTGAGAGGGTTACGGAAAATACTGGATGCACTTCGTGTACAAAACGGACAATCTCTTTCAAAGTATCAGGATTTCATACGGAAACTTGTCTGTTACAAAGGGATTTCATTTTTTAAAACTTATTTGAACTCCTGACTTCTTGTGTGTTCAAAATGCACCATTCAAAGCCACATCATCATTTTTCAATCCTTTCAGACTTTATTTGTTATTTTTCATGCATTTACTATTTATTTTGAGCTATAAGACCCTAAAATTGAAAAGCATTTCAAATGAACTCTTAAAAGGTTGAAAGTTGGCATGGTATCATCATTTCATCCACATACCATGTGCCAGAAAGTTGAGAGGGTTACGGCAAAAACTGGATGCACTTCGTGTACAAAACGGACAAACTCTTTCAAAGTATCAGGATTTCTTACGGAAACTCGTCTGTTACAAAGGGATTTCATTTTTTTAAACTTATTTGAACTCCTGACTTTTTGTGTGTTCAAAATGCACCATTCAAAGCCACATCATCATTTTTCAATCCTTTCTGACTTCATTTGTTGTTTTTCATGCATTTACTAATTATTTTGAGCTATAAGACCCTAAAATTGAAAAGCATTTCAAATGAACTCTGAAAAGGTTGAAAGTTGGCCTGGTATCATCATTTCATCCACATAGCATGTGCAAGAAAGTTGAGAGGGTTACGGCAAAAACTGGACGCACTTCGTGTACAAAACGGACAATCTCTTTCAAAGTATTAGGATTTCTTACGGAAACTCGTCTGTTACAAAGGGATTTCATTTTTTAAAACTTATTTGAACTCCTGACTTTTTGTGTGTTCAAAATGCACCATTCAAAGCCACATCATCATTTTTCAATCCTTTCTGACTTCATTTGTTATTTTTCATGCATTTACTAATTATTTTGAGCTATAAGACCCTAAAATTGAAAAGCATTTCAAATGAAGTCTGAAAAGGTTGAAAGTTGGCATGGTATTATCATTTCATCCACATACCATGTGCAAGAAAGTTGAGAGGGTTACGGCAAAAACTGGATGCACTTCGTGTATAAAACGGACAATCTCTTTCAAAGTATCAGGATTTCATACGGAAACTCGTCTGTTAGAAAGGGATTTCATTTTTTTAAACTTATTTGAACTCCTGACTTTTTGTGAGTTCAAAATGCACCATTCAAAGCCACATCATCATTTTTCAATCCTTTCTGACTTCATTTGTTTTTTTCATGCATTTACTAATTATTTTCAGCTATAAGACCCTAAAATTGAAAAGCATTTCAAATGAACTCTGAAAAGGTTGAAAGTTGGCATGGTATCATCATTTCATCCACATAGCATGTGCAAGAAAGTTGAGAGGGGTACGGCAAAAACTGGATGCACTTCGTGTACAAAACGGACAATCTCTTCCAAAGTATGAGGATTTCATACGGAAACTCGTCTGTTACAAAGGGATTTCATTTTTTAAAACTTATTTGAACTCCTGAATTTTTGTGTGTTCAAAATGCACCATTCAAAGCCACATCATCATTTTTCAATCCTTTCTGACTTCATTTGTTATTTTTCATGCATTTACTAATTATTTTGAGCTATAAGACCCTAAAATTGAAAATCATTTCAAATGAAGTCTGAAAAGGTTGAAAGTTGGCATGGTATCATCATTTCATCCACATAGCATGTGCAAGAAAGTTGAGAGGGTTACGGCAAAAACTGGACGCACTTCGTGTACAAAACGGACAATCTCTTTCAAAGTATGAGGATTTCTTACGGAAACTCGTCTGTTACAAAGGGATTTCATTTTTTTAACTTATTTGAACTCCTGACTTTTTGTGTGTTCAAAATGCACCATTCAAAGCCACATCATCATTTTTCAATCCTTTCTGACTTCATTTCTTATTTTTCATGCATTTACTAATTATTTTGATCTATAAGACCCTAAAATTGAAAAGCATTTCAAACAAACTCTGAAAAGGTTGGAAGTTGGCATGGTATCATCATTTCATCCACATAGCATGTGCAAGAAAGTTGAGAGGATTACGGCAAAAACTGGATGCACTTCGTCTACAAAACGGACAATCTCTTTCAAAGTATCAGGATTTCATACGGAAACTCGTCTGTTACAAAGGGATTTCATTTTTTGAAACTTATTTGAGCTCCTGACTTTTTGTGTGTTCAAAATTCACCATTCAAAGCCACATCATCATTTTTCAATCCTTTCTGACTTCGTTTGTAATTTTTCATGCATTTACTAATTATATTCAGCTATAAGACCCTAAAATTGAAAAGCATTTCAAATGAACTCTGAAAAGGTTGAAAGTTGGCATGGTATCATCATTTCATCCACATAGCATGTGCAAGAAAGTTGAGAGGGTTACGACAAAAACTGGGTGCACTTCTTGTACAAAACGGACAATCTCTTCCAAAGTATCAGGATTTCATACGAAAACTCGTCTGTTACAAAGGGATTTCATTTTTTAAAACTTATTTGAACTCCTGACTTTTTGTGTGTTCAAAATTCACCATTCAAAGCCACATCATCATTTTTCAATCCTTTCAGACTTTATTTGTTATTTTTCATGCATTTACTATTTATTTTGAGCTATAAGACCCTAAAATTGAAAAGCATTTCAAATGAACTCTTAAAAGGTTGGAAGTTGGCATGGTATCATCATTTCATCCACATACCATGTGCCAGAAAGTTGAGAGGGTTACGGCAAAAACTGGATGCACTTCGTGTACAAAACGGACAAACTCTTTCAAAGTATCAGGATTTCTTACGGAAACTCGTCTGTTACAAAGGGATTTCATTTTTTTAAACTTATTTGAACTCCTGACTTTTTGTGTGTTCAAAATGCACCATTCAAAGACACATCATCATTTTTCAATCCTTTCTGACTTCATTTGTTGTTTTTCATGCATTTACTAATTATTTTGAGCTATAAGACCCTAAAATTGAAAAGCATTTCAAATGAACTCTGAAAAGGTTGAAAGTTGGCCTGGTATCATCATTTCATCCACATAGCATGTGCAAGAAAGTTGAGAGGGTTACGGCAAAAACTGGACGCACTTCGTGTACAAAACGGACAATCTCTTTCAAAGTATTAGGATTTCTTACGGAAACTCGTCTGTTACAAAGGGCTTTCATTTTTTAAAACTTATTTGAACTCCTGACTTTTTGTGTGTTCAAAATGCACCATTCAAAGCCACATCATCATTTTTCAATCCTTTCTGACTTCATTTGTTATTTTTCATGCATTTACTAATTATTTTGAGCTATAAGACCCTAAAATTGAAAAGCATTTCAAATGAACTCTGAAAAGGTTGAAAGTTGGCATGGTATCATCATTTCATCCACATAGCATGTGCAAGAAAGTTGAGAGGGTTACGGCAAAAACTGGATGCACTTCGTGTATAAAACGGACAATCTCTTTCAAAGTATCAGGATTTCATACGGAAACTCGTCTGTTAGAAAGGGATTTCATTTTTTTTAAACTTATTTGAACTCCTGACTTTTTGTGAGTTCAAAATGCACCATTCAAAGCCACATCATCGTTTTTCAATCCTTTCTGACTTCATTTGTTTTTTTCAAGCATTTACTAATTATTTTGAGCTATAAGACCCTAAAATTGAAAAGCATTTCAAATGAACTCTGAAAAGGTTGAAAGTTGGCATGGTATCATCATTTCATCCACATAGCATGTGCAAGAAAGTTGAGAGGGGTACGGCAAAAACTGGATGCACTTCGTGTACAAAACGGACAATCTCTTTCAAAGTATTAGGATTTCTTACGGAAACTCGTCTGTTACAAAGGGATTTCATTTTTTAAAACTTATTTGAACTCCTGACTTTTTGTGAGTTCAAAATGCACCATTCAAAGCCACATCATCATTTTTCAATCCTTTCTGACTTCATTTGTTATTTTTCATGCATTTACTAATTATTTTCAGCTATAAGACCCTAAAATTGAAAAGCATTTCAAATGAAGTCTGAAAAGGTTGAAAGTTGGCATGGTATCATCATTTCATCCACATAGCATGTGCAAGAAAGTTGAGAGGGTTACGGCAAAAACTGGATGCACTTCGTGTATAAAACGGACAATCTCTTTCAAAGTATCAGGATTCCATACGGAAACTCGTCTGTTACAAAGGGATTTCATTTTTTAAAACTTATTTGAACTCCTGACTTTTTGTGAGTTCAAAATGCACCATTCAAAGCCACATCATCGTTTTTCAATCCTTTCTGACTTCATTTGTTATTTTTCATGCATTTACTAATTATTTTCAGCTATAAGACCCTAAAATTGAAAAGCATTTCAAATGAACTCTGAAAAGGTTGAAAGTTGGCATGGTATCATCATTTCATCCACATAGCATGTGCAAGAAAGTTGAGAGGGGTACGGCAAAAACTGGATGCACTTCGTGTACAAAACGGACAATCTCTTCCAAAGTATCAGGATTTCATACGGAAACTCGTCTGTTACAAAGGGATTTCATTTTTTAAAACTTATTTGAACTCCTGACTTTTTGTGTGTTCAAAATGCACCATTCAAAGCCACATCATCATTTTTCAATCATTTCTGACTTCATTTGTTATTTTTCATGCATTTACTAATTATTTTCAGCTATAAGACCCTAAAATTGAAAAGCATTTCAAATGAACTCTGAAAAGGTTGAAAGTTGGCATGGTATCATCATTTCATCCACATAGCATGTGCAAGAAAGTTGAGAGGGTTACAGCAAAAACTGGATGCACTTCGTGTACAAAACAGACAATCTCTTCCAAAGTATGAGGATTTCATACGGAAACTCGTCTGTTACAAAGGGATTTCATTTTTTAAAACTTATTTGAACTCCTGACTTTTTGTTTGTTCAAAATGCACCATTCAAAGCCACATCATCATTTTTCAATCCTATCAGACATCATTTGTTATTTTTCATGCATTTACTAATTATTTTGAGCTATAAGACCCTAAAATTGAAAAGCATTTCAAATGAAGTCTGAAAAGGTTGAAAGTTGGCATGGTATGATCATTTCATCCACATAGCATGTGCAAGAAAGTTGAGAGGGTTACGGCAAAAACTGGATGCACTTCGTGTACAAAACGGACAATCTCTTCCAAAGTATGAGGATTTCATACGGAAACTCGTCTGTTACAAAGGGATTTGATTTTTTAAAACTTATTTGAACTCCTGACTTTTTGTGTGTTCAAAATGCACCATTCAAAGCCACATCATCATTTTTCAATCCTTTCAGACTTCATCTGTTATTTTTCATGCATTTACTAATTATTTTCAGCTATAAGACCCTAAAATTGAAAAGCATTTCAAATGAACTCTGAAAAGGTTGAAAGTTGGCATGATATCATCATTTCATCCACATAGCATGTGCAAGAAAGTTGAGAGGGGTACGGCAAAAACTGGATGCACTTCGTGTACAAAACGGACAATCTCTTCCAAAGTATGAGGATTTCATACGGAAACTCGTCTGTTACAAAGGGATTTCATTTTTTAAAACTTATTTGAACTCCTGACTTTTTGTGTGTTCAAAATGCACCATTCAAAGCCACATCATCATTTTTCAATCCTTTCTGACTTCATTTGTTATTTTTCATGCATTTACTAATTATTTTGAGCTATAAGACCCTAAAATTGAAAAGCATTTCAAATGAAGTCTGAAAAGGTTGAAATTGGCATGGTATCATAATTTCATCCACATAGCATGTGCAAGAAAGTTGAGAGGGTTACGGCAAAAACTAGACGCACTTCGTGTACAAAACGGACAATCTCTTGCAAAGTATTAGGATTTCTTACGGAAACTCGTCTGTTACAAAGGGATTTCATTTTTTAAAACTTATTTGAACTCCTGACTTTTTGTGAGTTCAAAATGCACCATTCAAAGCCACATCATCATTTTTCAATCCTTTCTGACTTCATTTGTTATTTTTCATGCATTTACTAATTATTTTCAGCTATAAGACCCTAAAATTGAAAAGCATTTCAAATGAAGTCTGAAAAGGTTGAAAGTTGGCATGGTATCATCATTTCATCCACATAGCATGTGCAAGAAAGTTGGGAGGGGTACGGCAAAAACTGGATGCACTTCGTGTACAAAACGGACAATCTCTTCCAAAGTATCAGGATTTCATACGGAAACTCGTCTGTTACAAAGGGATTTCATTTTTTAAAACTTATTTGAACTCCTGACTTTTTGTGAGTTCAAAATGCACCATTCAAAGCCACATCATCGTTTTTCAATCCTTTCTGACTTCATTTGTTTTTTTCATGCATTTACTAATTATTTTCAGCTATAAGACCCTAAAATTGAAAAGCATTTCAAATGAACTCTGAAAAGGTTGAAAGTTGGCATGGTATCATCATTTCATCCACATAGCATGTGCAAGAAAGTTGAGAGGGGTACGGCAAAAACTGGATGCACTTCGTGTACAAAACGGACAATCTCTTCCAAAGTATGAGGATTTCATACGGAAACTCGTCTGTTACAAAGGGATTTCATTTTTTAAAACTTATTTGAACTCCTGACTTTTTGTGTGTTCAAAATGCACCATTCAAAGCCACATCATCATTTTTCAATCCTTTCTGACTTCATTTGTTATTTTTCATGCATTTACTAATTATTTTGAGCTATAAGACCCTAAAATTGAAAATCATTTCAAATGAAGTCTGAAAAGGTTGAAAGTTGGCATGGTATCATCATTTCATCCACATAGCATGTGCAAGAAAGTTGAGAGGGTTACGGCAAAAACTGGATGCACTTCGTGTATAAAACGGACAATCTCTTTCAAAGTATCAGGATTTCATACGGAAACTCGTCTGTTACAAAGGGATTTCATTTTTTAAAACTTATTTGAACTCCTGACTTTTTGTTTGTTCAAAATGCACCATTCAAAGCCACATCATCATTTTTCAATCCTGTCAGACATCATTTGTTATTTTTCATGCATTTACTAATTATTTTGAGCTATAAGACCCTAAAATTGAAAAGCATTTCAAATGAAGTCTGAAAAGGTTGAAAGTTGGCATGGTATGATCATTTCATCCACATAGCATGTGCAAGAAAGTTGAGAGGGTTACGACAAAAACTGGATGCACTTCGTGTACAAAACGGACAATCTCTTCCAAAGTATGAGGATTTCATACGGAAACTCGTCTGTTACAAAGGGATTTCATTTTTTTAAACTTATTTGAACTCCTGACTTTTTGTGTGTTCAAAATGCACCATTCAAAGCCACATCATCATTTTTCAATCCTTTCAGACTTCATCTGTTATTTTTCATGCATTTACTAATTATTTTCAGCTATAAGACCCTAAAATTGAAAAGCATTTCAAATGAACTCTGAAAAGGTTGAAAGTTGGCATGGTATCATCATTTCATCCACATAGCATGTGCAAGAAAGTTGAGAGGGGTACGGCAAAAACTGGATGCACTTCGTGTACAAAACGGACAATCTCTTCCAAAGTATGAGGATTTCATACGGAAACTCGTCTGTTACAAAGAGATTTCATTTTTTAAAACTTATTTGAACTCCTGACTTTTTGTGTGTTCAAAATGCACCATTCAAAGCCACATCATCATTTTCCAATCCTTTCTGACTTCATTTGTTATTTTTCATGCATTTACTAATTATTTTGAGCTATAAGACCCTAAAATTGAAAAGCATTTCAAATGAAGTCTGAAAAGGTTGAAATTGGCATGGTATCATCATTTCATCCACATAGCATGTGCAAGAAAGTTGAGAGGGTTACGGCAAAAACTAGACGCACTTCGTGTACAAAACGGACAATCTCTTTCAAAGTATTAGGATTTCTTACGGAAACTCGTCTGTTACAAAGGGATTTCATTTTTTAAAACTTATTTGAACTCCTGACTTTTTGTGAGTTCAAAATGCACCATTCAAAGCCACATCATCATTTTTCAATCCTTTCTGACTTCATTTGTTATTTTTCATGCATTTACTAATTATTTTCAGCTATAAGACCCTAAAATTGAAAAGCATTTCAAATGAAGTCTGAAAAGGTTGAAAGTTGGCATGGTATCATCATTTCATCCACATAGCATGTGCAAGAAAGTTGGGAGGGTACGGCAAAAACTGGATGCACTTCGTGTACAAAACGGACAATCTCTTCCAAAGTATCAGGATTTCATACGGAAACTCGTCTGTTACAAAGGGATTTCATTTTTTAAAACTTATTTGAACTCCTGACTTTTTGTGAGTTCAAAATGCACCATTCAAAGCCACATCATCGTTTTTCAATCCTTTCTGACTTCATTTGTTTTTTACATGCATTTACTAATTATTTTCAGCTATAAGACCCTAAAATTGAAAAGCATTTCAAATGAACTCTGAAAAGGTTGAAAGTTGGCATGGTATCATCATTTCATCCACATAGCATGTGCAAGAAAGTTGAGAGGGGTACGGCAAAAACTGGATGCACTTCGTGTACAAAACGGACAATCTCTTCCAAAGTATGAGGATTTCATACGGAAACTCGTCTGTTACAAAGGGATTTCATTTTTTAAAACTTATTTGAACTCCTGACTTTTGTGTGTTCAAAATGCACCATTCAAAGCCACATCATCACTTTTCAATCCTTTCTGACTTCATTTGTTATTTTTCATGCATTTACTAATTATTTTGAGCTATAAGACCCTAAAATTGAAAATCATTTCAAATGAAGTCTGAAAAGGTTGAAAGTTGGCATGGTATCATCATTTCATCCACATAGCATGTGCAAGAAAGTTGAGAGGGTTACGGCAAAAACTGGATGCACTTCGTGTATAAAACGGACAATCTCTTTCAAAGTATCAGGATTTCATACGGAAACTCGTCTGTTACAAAGGGATTTCATTTTTTAAAACTTATTTGAACTCCTGACTTTTTGTGAGTTCAAAATGCACCATTCAAAGCCACATCATCGTTTTTCAATCCTTTCTGACATCATTTGTTATTTTTCATGCATTTACTAATTATTTTCAGCTATAAGACCCTAAAATTGAAAAGCATTTCAAATGAACTATGAGTTGAAAGTTGGCATGGTATAATCATTTCATCCACATAGCATGTGCAAGAAAGTTGAGAGGGGTACGGCAAAAACTGGATGCACTTCGTGTACAAAACGGACAATCTCTTCCAAAGTATCAGGATTTCATACGGAAACTCGTATGTTACAAAGGGATTTCATTTTTTAAAACTTATTTGAACTCCTGACTTTGTGTGTGTTCAAAATGCACCATTCAAAGCCACATCATCATTTTTCAATCATTTCTGACTTCATTTGTTATTTTTCATGCATTTACTAATTATTTTCAGCTATAAGACCCTAAAATTGAAAAGCATTTCAAATGAACTCTGAAAAGGTTGAAAGTTGGCATGGTATCATCATTTCATCCACATAGCATGTGCAAGAAAGTTGAGAGGGTTACAGCAAAAACTGGATGCACTTCGTGTACAAAACGGACAATCTCTTCCAAAGTATGAGGATTTCATACGGAAACTCGTCTGTTACAAAGGGATTTCATTTTTTAAAACTTATTTGAACTCCTGACTTTTTGTTTGTTCAAAATGCACCATTCAAAGCCACATCATCATTTTTCAATCCTGTCAGACTTCATTTGTTATTTTTCATGCATTTACTAATTATTTTGAGCTATAAGACCCTAAAATTGAAAAGCATTTCAAATGAAGTCTGAAAAGGTTGAAAGTTGGCATGGTATGATCATTTCATCCACATAGCATGTGCAAGAAAGTTGAGAGGGTTACGGCAAAAACTGGATGCACTTCGTGTACAAAACGGACAATCTCTTCCAAAGTATGAGGATTTCATACGGAAACTCGTCTCTTACAAAGGGATTTCAATTTTTAAAACTTATTTGAACTCCTGACTTTTTGTGTGTTCAAAATGCACCATTCAAAGCCACATCATCATTTTTCAATCCTTTCAGACTTCATCTGTTATTTTTCATGCATTTACTAATTATTTTCAGCTATAAGACCCTAAAACTGAAAAGCATTTCAAATGAACTCTGAAAAGGTTGAAAGTTGGCATGGTATCATCATTTCATCCACATAGCATGTGCAAGAAAGTTGAGAGGGGTACGGCAAAAACTGGATGCACTTCGTGTACAAAACGGACAATCTCTTCCAAAGTATGAGGATTTCATACGGAAACTCGTCTGTTACAAAGGGATTTCATTTTTTAAAACTTATTTGAACTCCTGACTTTTTGTGTGTTCAAAATGCACCATTCAAAGCCACATCATCATTTTTCAATCCTTTCTGACTTCATTTGTTATTTTTCATGCATTTACTAATTATTTTGAGCTATAAGACCCTAAAATTGAAAAGCATTTCAAATGAAGTCTGAAAAGGTTGAAATTGGCATGGTATCATCATTTCATCCACATAGCATGTGCAAGAAAGTTGAGAGGGTTACGGCAAAAACTAGACGCACTTCGTGTACAAAACGGACAATCTCTTTCAAAGTATTAGGATTTCTTACGGAAACTCGTCTGTTACAAAGGGATTTCATTTTTTAAAACTTATTTGAACTCCTGACTTTTTGTGAGTTCAAAATGCACCATTCAAAGCCACATCATCATTTTTCAATCCTTTCTGACTTCATTTGTTATTTTTCATGCATTTACTAATTATTTTCAGCTATAAGACCCTAAAATTGAAAAGCATTTCAAATGAAGTCTGAAAAGGTTGAAAGTTGGCATGGTATCATCATTTCATCCACATAGCATGTGCAAGAAAGTTGGGAGGGGTACGGCAAAAACTGGATGCACTTCGTGTACAAAACGGACAATCTCTTCCAAAGTATCAGGATTTCATACGGAAACTCGTCTGTTACAAAGGGATTTCATTTTTTTAAACTTATTTGAACTCCTGACTTTTTGTGAGTTCAAAATGCACCATTCAAAGCCACATCATCGTTTTTCAATCCTTTCTGACTTCATTTGTTTTTTTCATGCATTTACTAATTATTTTCAGCTATAAGACCCTAAAATTGAAAAGCATTTCAAATGAACTCTGAAAAGGTTGAAAGTTGGCATGGTATCATCATTTCATCCACATAGCATGTGCAAGAAAGTTGAGAGGGGTACGGCAAAAACTGGATGCACTTCGTGTACAAAACGGACAATCTCTTCCAAAGTATGAGGATTTCATACGGAAACTCGTCTGTTACAAAGGGATTTCATTTTTTAAAACTTATTTGAACTCCTGACTTTTTGTGAGTTCAAAATGCACCATTCAAAGCCACATCATCATTTTTCAATCCTTTCTGACTTCATTTGTTATTTTTCATGCATTTACTAATTATTTTGAGCTATAAGACCCTAAAATTGAAAATCATTTCAAATGAAGTCTGAAAAGGTTGAAAGTTGGCATGGTATCATCATTTCATCCACATAGCATGTGCAAGAAAGTTGAGAGGGTTACGGCAAAAACTGGATGCACTTCGTGTACAAAACGGACAATCTCTTTCAAAGTATCAGGATTTCATACGGAAACTCGTCTGTTACAAAGGGATTTCATTTTTTAAAACTTATTTGAACTCCTGACTTTTTGTGAGTTCAAAATGCACCATTCAAAGCCACATCATCGTTTTTCAATCCTTTCTGACTTCATTTGTTATTTTTCATGCATTTACTAATTATTTTCAGCTATAAGACCCTAAAATAGAAAAGCATTTCAAATGAACTCTGAAAAGGTTGAAAGTTGGCATGGTATCATCATTTCAACCACATAGCATGTGCAAGAAAGTTGAGAGGGGTACGGCAAAAACTGGATGCACTTCGTGTACAAAACGGACAATCTCTTCCAAAGTATCAGGATTTCATACGGAAACTCATCTGTTACAAAGGGATTTCATTTTTTTAAACTTATTTGAACTCCTGACTTTTTGTGTGTTCAAAATGCACCATTCAAAGCCACATCATCATTTTTCAATCATTTCTGACTTCATTTGTTATTTTTCATGCATTTACTAATTATTTTCAGCTATAAGACCCTAAAATTGAAAAGCATTTCAAATGAACTCTGAAAAGGTTGAAAGTTGGCATGGTATCATCTTTTCATCCACATAGCATGTGCAAGAAAGTTGAGAGGGTTACAGCAAAAACTGGATGCACTTCGTGTACAAAACGGACAATCTCTTCCAAAGTATGAGGATTTCATACGGAAACTCGTCTGTTACAAAGGGATTTCATTTTTTAAAACTTATTTGAACTCCTGACTTTTTGTTTGTTCAAAATGCACCATTCAAAGCCACATCATCATTTTTCAATCCTGTCAGACTTCATTTGTTATTTTTCATGCATTTACTAATTATTTTGAGCTATAAGACCCTAAAATTGAAAAGCATTTCAAATGAAGTCTGAAAAGGTTGAAAGTTGGCATGGTATGATCATTTTATCCACATAGCATGTGCAAGAAAGTTGAGAGGGTTACGGCAAAAACTGGATGCACTTCGTGTACAAAACGGACAATCTCTTCC
The DNA here is from genome assembly GCF_002575655.3 of Aegilops tauschii subsp. strangulata. Classification (NCBI taxonomy): domain Eukaryota; kingdom Viridiplantae; phylum Streptophyta; class Magnoliopsida; order Poales; family Poaceae; genus Aegilops; species Aegilops tauschii. Next base: position 92,200 of record NW_027332651.1, read on the forward strand.
AAAGTATGAGGATTTCATACGGAAACTCGTCTGTTACAAAGGGATTTCATTTTTTTAAACTTATTTGAACTCCTGACTTTTTGTGTGTTCAAAATGCACCATTCAAAGCCACATCATCATTTTTCAATCCTTTCAGACTTCATCTGTTATTTTTCATGCATTTACTAATTATTTTCAGCTATAAGACCCTAAAATTGAAAAGCATTTCAAATGAACTCTGAAAAGGTTGAAAGTTGGCATGGTATCATCATTTCATCCACATAGCATGTGCAAGAAAGTTGAGAGGGGTACGGCAAAAACTGGTTGCACCTCGTGTACAAAACGGACAATCTCTTCCAAAGTATGAGGATTTCATACGGAAACTCGTCTGTTACAAAGGGATTTCATTTTTTAAAACTTATTTGAAATCCTGACTTTTTGTGTGTTCAAAATGCACCATTCAAAGCCACATCATCATTTTTCAATCCTTTCTGACTTCATTTGTTATTTTTCATGCATTTACTAATTATTTTAAGCTATAAGACCCTAAAATTGAAAAGCATTTCAAATGAAGTCTGAAAAGGTTGAAATTGGCATGGTATCATCATTTCATCCACATAGCATGTGCAAGAAAGTTGAGAGGGTTACGGCAAAAACTGGATGCACTTCGTGTATAAAACGGACAATCTCTTTCAAAGTATCAGGATTTCATACGGAAACTCGTCTGTTACAAAGGGATTTCATTTTTTAAAACTTATTTGAACTCCTGACTTTTTGTTTGTTCAAAATGCACCATTCAAAGCCACATCATCATTTTTCAATCCTGTCAGACTTCATTTGTTATTTTTCATGCATTTACTAATTATTTTGAGCTATAAGACCCTAAAATTGAAAAGCATTTCAAATGAAGTCTGAAAAGGTTGAAAGTTGGCATGGTATGATCATTTTATCCACATAGCATGTGCAAGAAAGTTGAGAGGGTTACGGCAAAAACTGGATGCACTTCGTGTACAAAACGGACAATCTCTTCCAAAGTATGAGGATTTCATACGGAAACTCGTCTGTTACAAAGGGATTTCATTTTTTTAAACTTATTTGAACTCCTGACTTTTTGTGTGTTCAAAATGCACCATTCAAAGCCACATCATCATTTTTCAATCCTTTCAGACTTCATCTGTTATTTTTCATGCATTTACTAATTATTTTCAGCTATAAGACCCTAAAATTGAAAAGCATTTCAAATGAACTCTGAAAAGGTTGAAAGTTGGCATGGTATCATCATTTCATCCACATAGCATGTGCAAGAAAGTTGAGAGGGGTACGGCAAAAACTGGATGCACCTCGTGTACAAAACGGACAATCTCTTCCAAAGTATGAGGATTTCATACGGAAACTCGTCTGTTACAAAGGGATTTCATTTTTTAAAACTTATTTGAAATCCTGACTTTTTGTGTGTTCAAAATGCACCATTCAAAGCCACATCATCATTTTTCAATCCTTTCTGACTTCATTTGTTATTTTTCATGCATTTACTAATTATTTTAAGCTATAAGACCCTAAAATTGAAAAGCATTTCAAATGAAGTCTGAAAAGGTTGAAATTGGCATGGTATCATCATTTCATCCACATAGCATGTGCAAGAAAGTTGAGAGGGTTACGGCAAAAACTGGATGCACTTCGTGTATAAAACGGACAATCTCTTTCAAAGTATCAGGATTTCATACGGAAACTCGTCTGTTACAAAGGGATTTCATTTTTTAAAACTTATTTGAACTCCTGACTTTTTGTGAGTTCAAAATGCACCATTCAAAGCCACATCATCGTTTTTCAATCCTTTCTGACTTCATTTGTTATTTTTCATGCATTTACTAATTATTTTCAGCTATAAGACCCTAAAATTGAAAAGCATTTCAAATGAACTCTGAAAAGGTTGAAAGTTGGCATGGTATCATCATTTCATCCACATAGCATGTGCAAGAAAGTTGGGAGGGGTACGGCAAAAACTGGATGCACTTCGTGTACAAAACGGACAATCTCTTCCAAAGTATCAGGATTTCATACGGAAACTCGTCTGTTACAAAGGGATTTCATTTTTTAAAACTTATTTGAACTCCTGACTATTTGTGTGTTCAAAATGCACCATTCAAAGCCACATCATCATTTTTCAATCCTTTCTCACTGCATTTGTTTTTTTCATGCATTTACTAATTATTTTCAGCTATAAGACCCTAAAATTGAAAAGCATTTCAAATGAACTCTGAAAAGGTTGAAAGTTGGCATGGTATCATCATTTCATCCACATAGCATGTGCAAGAAAGTTGAGAGGGGTACGGCAAAAACTGGATGCACTTCGTGTACAAAACGGACAATCTCTTCCAAAGTATGAGGATTTCATACGGAAACTCGTCTGTTACAAAGGGATTTCATTTTTTAAAACTTATTTGAACTCCTGACTTTTTGTGAGTTCAAAATGCACCATTCAAAGCCACATCATCATTTTTCAATCCTTTCTGACTTCATTTGTTATTTTTCATGCATTTACTAATTATTTTGAGCTATAAGACCCTAAAATTGAAAATCATTTCAAATGAAGTCTGAAAAGGTTGAAAGTTGGCATGGTATCATCATTTCATCCACATAGCATGTGCAAGAAAGTTGAGAGGGTTACGGCAAAAACTGGATGCACTTCGTGTACAAAACGGACAATCTCTTTCAAAGTATCAGGATTTCATACGGAAACTCGTCTGTTACAAAGGGATTTCATTTTTTAAAACTTATTTGAACTCCTGACTTTTTGTGAGTTCAAAATGCACCATTCAAAGCCACATCATCGTTTTTCAATCCTTTCTGACTTCATTTGTTATTTTTCATGCATTTACTAATTATTTTCAGCTATAAGACCCTAAAATAGAAAAGCATTTCAAATGAACTCTGAAAAGGTTGAAAGTTGGCATGGTATCATCATTTCAACCACATAGCATGTGCAAGAAAGTTGAGAGGGGTACGGCAAAAACTGGATGCACTTCGTGTACAAAACGGACAATCTCTTCCAAAGTATCAGGATTTCATACGGAAACTCATCTGTTACAAAGGGATTTCATTTTTTTAAACTTATTTGAACTCCTGACTTTTTGTGTGTTCAAAATGCACCATTCAAAGCCACATCATCATTTTTCAATCATTTCTGACTTCATTTGTTATTTTTCATGCATTTACTAATTATTTTCAGCTATAAGACCCTAAAATTGAAAAGCATTTCAAATGAACTCTGAAAAGGTTGAAAGTTGGCATGGTATCATCATTTCATCCACATAGCATGTGCAAGAAAGTTGAGAGGGTTACAGCAAAAACTGGATGCACTTCGTGTACAAAACGGACAATCTCTTCCAAAGTATGAGGATTTCATACGGAAACTCGTCTGTTACAAAGGGATTTCATTTTTTAAAACTTATTTGAACTCCTGACTTTTTGTTTGTTCAAAATGCACCATTCAAAGCCACATCATCATTTTTCAATCCTGTCAGACTTCATTTGTTATTTTTCATGCATTTACTAATTATTTTGAGCTATAAGACCCTAAAATTGAAAAGCATTTCAAATGAAGTCTGAAAAGGTTGAAAGTTGGCATGGTATGATCATTTTATCCACATAGCATGTGCAAGAAAGTTGAGAGGGTTACGGCAAAAACTGGATGCACTTCGTGTACAAAACGGACAATCTCTTCCAAAGTATGAGGATTTCATACGGAAACTCGTCTGTTACAAAGGGATTTCATTTTTTTAAACTTATTTGAACTCCTGACTTTTTGTGTGTTCAAAATGCACCATTCAAAGCCACATCATCATTTTTCAATCCTTTCAGACTTCATCTGTTATTTTTCATGCATTTACTAATTATTTTCAGCTATAAGACCCTAAAATTGAAAAGCATTTCAAATGAACTCTGAAAAGGTTGAAAGTTGGCATGGTATCATCATTTCATCCACATAGCATGTGCAAGAAAGTTGAGAGGGGTACGGCAAAAACTGGTTGCACCTCGTGTACAAAACGGACAATCTCTTCCAAAGTATGAGGATTTCATACGGAAACTCATCTGTTACAAAGGGATTTCATTTTTTAAAACTTATTTGAAATCCTGACTTTTTGTGTGTTCAAAATGCACCATTCAAAGCCACATCATCATTTTTCAATCCTTTCTGACTTCATTTGTTATTTTTCATGCATTTACTAATTATTTTAAGCTATAAGACCCTAAAATTGAAAAGCATTTCAAATGAAGTCTGAAAAGGTTGAAATTGGCATGGTATCATCATTTCATCCACATAGCATGTGCAAGAAAGTTGAGAGGGTTACGGCAAAAACTGGATGCACTTCGTGTATAAAACGGACAATCTCTTTCAAAGTATCAGGATTTCATACGGAAACTCGTCTGTTACAAAGGGATTTCATTTTTTAAAACTTATTTGAACTCCTGACTTTTTGTTTGTTCAAAATGCACCATTCAAAGCCACATCATCATTTTTCAATCCTGTCAGACTTCATTTGTTATTTTTCATGCATTTACTAATTATTTTGAGCTATAAGACCCTAAAATTGAAAAGCATTTCAAATGAAGTCTGAAAAGGTTGAAAGTTGGCATGGTATGATCATTTTATCCACATAGCATGTGCAAGAAAGTTGAGAGGGTTACGGCAAAAACTGGATGCACTTCGTGTACAAAACGGACAATCTCTTCCAAAGTATGAGGATTTCATACGGAAACTCGTCTGTTACAAAGGGATTTCATTTTTTTAAACTTATTTGAACTCCTGACTTTTTGTGTGTTCAAAATGCACCATTCAAAGCCACATCATCATTTTTCAATCCTTTCAGACTTCATCTGTTATTTTTCATGCATTTACTAATTATTTTCAGCTATAAGACCCTAAAATTGAAAAGCATTTCAAATGAACTCTGAAAAGGTTGAAAGTTGGCATGGTATCATCATTTCATCCACATAGCATGTGCAAGAAAGTTGAGAGGGGTACGGCAAAAACTGGATGCACCTCGTGTACAAAACGGACAATCTCTTCCAAAGTATGAGGATTTCATACGGAAACTCGTCTGTTACAAAGGGATTTCATTTTTTAAAACTTATTTGAAATCCTGACTTTTTGTGTGTTCAAAATGCACCATTCAAAGCCACATCATCATTTTTCAATCCTTTCTGACTTCATTTGTTATTTTTCATGCATTTACTAATTATTTTAAGCTATAAGACCCTAAAATTGAAAAGCATTTCAAATGAAGTCTGAAAAGGTTGAAATTGGCATGGTATCATCATTTCATCCACATAGCATGTGCAAGAAAGTTGAGAGGGTTACGGCAAAAACTGGATGCACTTCGTGTATAAAACGGACAATCTCTTTCAAAGTATCAGGATTTCATACGGAAACTCGTCTGTTACAAAGGGATTTCATTTTTAAAACTTATTTGAACTCCTGACTTTTTGTGAGTTCAAAATGCACCATTCAAAGCCACATCATCGTTTTTCAATCCTTTCTGACTTCATTTGTTATTTTTCATGCATTTACTAATTATTTTCAGCTATAAGACCCTAAAATTGAAAAGCATTTCAAATGAACTCTGAAAAGGTTGAAAGTTGGCATGGTATCATCATTTCATCCACATAGCATGTGCAAGAAAGTTGGGAGGGGTACGGCAAAAACTGGATGCACTTCGTGTACAAAACGGACAATCTCTTCCAAAGTATCAGGATTTCATACGGAAACTCGTCTGTTACAAAGGGATTTCATTTTTTTAAACTTATTTGAACTCCTGACTATTTGTGTGTTCAAAATGCACCATTCAAAGCCACATCATCATTTTTCAATCCTTTCTCACTGCATTTGTTATTTTTCATGCATTTACTAATTATTTTCAGCTATAAGACCCTAAAATTGAAAAGCATTTCAAATGAACTCTGAAAAGGTTGAAAGTTGGCATGGTATCATCATTTCATCCACATAGCATGTGCAAGAAAGTTGAGAGGGTTACGGCAAAAACTGGATGCACTTCGTGTACAAAACGGACAATCTCTTCCAAAGTATCAGGATTTCATACGGAAACTCGTCTGTTACAAAGGGATTTCATTTTTTAAAACTTATTTGAACTCCTGACTTTTTGTGTGTTCGAAATGCACCATTCAAAGCCACATCATCATTTTTCAATCCTTTCAGACTTCATTTGTTGTTTTTCATGCATTTACTAATTATTTTGAGCTATAAGACCCAAAAATTGAAAAGCATTTCAAATGAACTCTGAAAAGGTTGAAAGTTGGCATGGTATCATCATTTCATCCACATAGCATGTGCAAGAAAGTTGAGAGGGTTACGGCAAAAACTGGATGCACTTCGTGTACAAAACGGACAATCTCTTTCAAAGTATCAGGATTTCATACGGAAACTCGTTTGTTACAAAGGGATTTCATTTTTTTAAACTTATTTGAACTCCTAACTTTTTGCGTGTTCAAAATGCACCATTCAAAGCCACATCATCATTTTTCAATCCTTTTTGACTTTATTTGTTATTTTTCATGCATTTATTAATTATTTTCAGCTATAAGACCCTAAAATTGAAAAGCATTTCAAATGAACTCTGAAAAGGATGAAAGTTGGCATGGTATCATCATTTCATCCACATAGCATGTGCAAAAAAGTTGAGAGGGTTACGACAAATACTGGATGCACTTCGTGTATAAAACGGACAATCTCTTTCAAAGTATCGGGATTTCATACGGAAACTCGTCTGTTACAAAGGGATTTCATTTTTTAAAACTTATTTGAACTCCTGACTTTTTGTGTGTTCAAAATGCACCATTCAAAGCCACATCATCGTTTTTCAATCCTTTCTGACTTCATTTGTTGTTTTTCATGCATTTACTAATTATTTTCAGCTATAAGACCCTAAAATTGAAAAGCATTTCAAATGAACTCTGAAAAGGATGAAAGTTGGCTTGGTATCATCATTTCATCCACATAGCATGTGCAAGAAAGTTGAGACGGTTACGGTAAAAACTGGATGCACTTCGTGTACAAAACGAACAATCTCTTCCAAAGTATCGGGATTTCATACGGAAACTCGTCTGTTACAAAGGGATTTCATTTTTTTAAACTTATTTGAACTCCTGACTTTTTGTGTGTTCAAAATGCACCATTCAAAGCCACATCATCGTTTTTCAATCCTTTCAGACTTCATTTGTTATTTTTCATGCATTTACTAATTATTTTCAGCTATAAGACCCTAAAATTGAAAAGCATTTCAAATGAACTCTGAAAAGGTTGAAAGTTGGCATGGTATCATCATTTCATCCACATAGCATATGCAAGAAAGTTGAGAGTGGTATGGCAAAAACTGGATGCACTTCGTGTATAAAACGCACATTCTCTTTCCAAGTATGAGGATTTCATACGGAAACTCGTCTGTTACAAAGGGATTTCATTTTTTTAAACTTATTTGAACTCCTGGCTTTTTGTGTGTTCAAAATGCACCATTCAAAGCCACATCATCATTTTTCAATCCTTTATGACTTCATTTGTTATTTTTCATGCCTTTACTAATTATTTTCAGCTATAAGACCCTAAAATTGAAAAGCATTTCAAATGAAGTCTGAAAAGGTTGAAAGTTGGCATGGTATCATCATTTCATCCACATAGCATGTGCAAGAAAGTTGAGAGGGTTACGGCAAAAACTGGATGCACTTCGTGTACAAAACGGACAATCAATTCCAAAGTATCAGGATTTCATACGGAAACTCGTCTGTTACAAAGGGATTTCATTTTTTTAAACTTATTTGAACTCCTGACTTTTTGTATGTTCAAAATGCACCATTCAAAGCCACATCATCATTTTTCAATCCTTTCTGACTTCATTTGTTATTTTTCATGCATTTACTAATTATTTTGAGCTATAAGACCCTAAAATTGAAAAGCATTTCAAATGAACTCTGATGTAACACCCCGAGAATCATGCTACAGTAACTCTCTGTGATTAAGCTAATCATGTTGCTAAACAGGGCTTGATCACATTGGAATCACATTTCCTATCAAACTCCTAATTCAAACTTCAATTAAAATTAAAGTGGAAAATAAAAGTTTTCAAAAATTTAAATAAAAATGTACGGTGGGTGCCAAATAATACACTGGTAATTATTGTGGAGAAAACTCCTTTTTATAAAATGCCTAAATACTTTTAAATGAAATAAAACAGAAAAGAAAATAAACAAATAAAAGAAAATGCAAAAGAACACAGAACAAAGAAAAAAAAAGGAAAAGGAGAAGGCCCCCCCCACTGGACCTGGCCCAACTGGGCCACCCCAGGCCCAGCCGGCCGGCCCACCCCGCGCTCCCCCTCTCACCTTATCCCACCCCCACCGACACCTCCCCCACCCCCGAAATATCCCACTCACTCCTCCCTCTCCCCCGATCTGGATCGAGGAGGGCTCGACCCCGTCGCCGCGCCCGCCGCCTCGCCCCCGACAACCACGGCGGCCTGAGACCGACGTCGCCGCGCGGAGCCCCTCTCCGTCACCGAACCGCCTCCGAGCTCATCGCCTCGTCCCCGTCGTCCTCCCCGCGCCCACTGCCCTTATCCCTACGGACCCGCGGTGAAGCCCCGGGCTCCCGCCCCCTCTCCTCACACCCCCCCCCCCCCGCGACTGTCGCCGCGCCTCGCGCGTTCCGTCCCCGCGCTCACCGCGGCCGGCCGCGCCCTGGCCACGCGCTACTCCGACCGGCCGTGCCCGCCTTGCCGCCCGCTTCCCCTGCTACCGCCCGCACGCGCTGCCCCCCCCTCACCGCTCCGGTCTGCCGCGCCTCGCGCGCCCCCGAGCCCTGCGGCAACTCCGCCTGCACCTGCCGCCGAGCCCGCCACCGTTGCTGCCGCTCCCCGCGCCCCGCTCCGGTGCCGCCCGGCGCTCCTCCCGTCCTCGCCCTGGTGCCGTGCCACTTCTGCTCCGCCCGCCACGGATCCGTTCGCCCCGTCGGTGCCCTTGCCCGCCCCGCGCGCCGTACCCCCCTCGCCGGAGCTCCCCTGCCGCCTCGCAGCGCCCGGTCGGGTGCGCCTCTGTTCGGGCTGGCGCCCGTGCGCCCGCTGCGCGAACGATCGCGCCCGCGCCCGAAACAGCACCCGCATCGCCCCCTCTGGGCCGCTGCCAGGTGGGCCTCGCCCCACCTGGGCTACTGGACAACGGGGCCTAGCCCACCAGAACGTTTATTAATAATAAAAAGAGATAATAAATAAAATAATAATAATAATAATAATAAATATAATAAATATAATAAATATAATAATAATAATAATAACAATAAATAAAATAATAATAATAATAATAATAATAATAATAATTTAATTAATAAAGATTAATAAATAAATAAAAATAATTTTAATTAATTAACTAAATAAATAAATTAATTAAGTTAATTAATCCTGTTTAATTTAATTAAATAATAATTAATTAGTTAAACCCTAATTAATCTAAATAGTGAATGACAGGTGGGTCCCACTGGACCCACATGTCAGTTGACTTAGTTAACCCCTGTTGACTGCTGATGTCAGCATGACATCATGCTGATGTCATTAATCCAAATTTCGAATTAAATTAAATAATTAATTAAATTCCAGAAATTAATAAAACCTTTAGAAAATCATATCTTTTAATCCGTAACTCGGATTAAAATGTTTTCTATATGAAAGTTGCTCAGAACGACGAGACGAATCCGAATACGCAGTCCGTTCGTCCACCACACCTCCCTAACCTATCGAACTAGCAACTTTCCCCCTCCGGTCCGTCTGTCCGAAAACGCGAAACATCGGGAATACCTCCCGGATGTTCCCCCCCTTCACCGGTACCACCTACTGTCGCGTTAGGACACCCCTAGCACCGCTCATTGACATGTCACGCATCGTCATGCTTATGTTTGCATTGTATTTACTGTTTCTTCCCCCTCTTCTCTCCGGTAGACTACGAGACCGACACTGCTGCTGCCCAGTTCGACTACGGAGTCGACGACCCCTCCTACTTGCCAGAGCAACCAGGCAAGCCCCCCCCTTGATCACCAGATATCGCCTACTCTACTCTCTACTACTTGCATTAGAGTAGTGTAGCATGTTACTGCTTTCCGATATCCTATTCTGATGCATAGCCTATCCTTGTTACTATTGTTACTATCTTTACCTGCAATCCTACATGCTTAGTATAGGATGCTAGATTTCCATCAGTGGCCCTACATTCTTGTCCGTCTGCTGTGCTATACTATCGGGCCGTGATCACCTGGGCGGTGATCACGGGTATATACTTATATACTACATACATGACATATGTGATGATTAAAGTCGGGTCGGCTCGTAGGAGTACCCGCAAGTGGATATTTGTGGCGGAGCAACAGGGCAGGTTGAGACCGCCTAGGTGAGAGGTGGGCCTGGCCCTGGTCGACGTTCGCGGATACTTAACACGCTTAACGAGATCTTGGTATTTGATCTGAGTCTGGCCATTTGGTCTATACGCACTAACCATCTACGTGGGAGTAGTTATGGGTATCCCGACGTCGTGGTATCAGCCGAAGCTCTTTTGACGTCAGCGACTGAGTGGCGCGCGCCGGATTGGACTGGAACGCCACTAGGCTAGGTCTGCTTCCGGCCGCGTACGCAACGTGCAGGTGTGCATAGGGCGATGGGCCCAGACCCCTGCGCGCATAGGGTTAGACCGGCGTGCTGACCTCTCTGTTGTGCTTAGGTGGGGTTGCGACGTGTTGATCTTACGAGGCCGGGCATGACCCAGGAAAGTGTGTCCGGCCAATTGGGATCGAGCGTGTTGGGTTATGTGGTGCACCCCTGCAGGGAAGTTTATCTATTCGAATAGCCGTGTCCCTCGGTAAAAGGACGACCCGGAGTTGTACCTTGAGCTTATGACAACTAGAACTGGATACTAAATAAAATACACCCTTCCAAGTGCCAGATACAACCCGGTGATCGCTCTCTAACAGGGTGACGAGGAGGGGATCGCCGGGTAGGATTATGCTATGCGATGCTACTTGGAGGACTTCAATCTACTCTCTTCTACATGCTGCAAGATGGAGATGTCCAGAAGCGTAGTCTTTGACAGGACTAGCTATCCCCCTCTTATTCCGGCATTCTGCAGTTCAGTCCACTGATATGCCTCTTTACACATATACCCATGCATATGTAGTGTAGCTCCTTGCTTGCGAGTACTTTGGATGAGTACTCACGGTTGCTTCTCTCCCTCTTTTCCCCCTTTCCTTTCTATCTGGTTGTCGCAACCAGATGTTGGAGTCCAGGAGCCAGACGCCACCGTCGACGACGACTCCCACGGCACTGGAGGTGCCTACTACTACGTGCAGGCCGCTGACGACGACCAGGAGTAGTTAGGAGGTCCCAGGCAGGAGGCCTTGCCTTTTCGATCGTTGCTACTTTTGTGCTAGCCTTCTTAAGGCAAAACTTGTTTAACTTATGTCTGTACTCAGATATTGTTGCTTCCGCTGACTCGTCTGTGATCGAGCACTTGTATTCGAGCCCTCGAGGCCCCTGGCTTGTATTATGATGCTTGTATGACTTAATTATGTTGTAGAGTTGTGTTGTGATATCTTCCCGTGAGTCCCTGACCTTGATCGTACACATTTGCGTGCATGATTAGTGTACGGTCAAATCGGGGGCGTCACAAGTTGGTATCAGAGCCGACTGCCTGTAGGAACCCCCCCCCCCCTTCCACACTCCTTGGCCGAAGTCGAGTCTAGTCATTGCAAAACTTTTACTAACATGGCTGTGCGGCTTACGGGCCCACGTCGCCATTGGGTGGTACTAGGATCTTTTACTCCTCGACCTTTACTCTGGGACTCTGAACTCTCTTCTACTCGGGTTAAACGACTTTACTAACTCTAACACTAGGATCCCGTGACCGCGTTCACCCCAAAGATGGATAAGCCATAGTTGTTTCTTAGAATAGTATTATGAACAATGCACACACTGTCATTTGACTCCTTTGAAACGTCTTTGCTTTCAGATGGAACCCACGAGGCAGGTCGTTCGCCACACGATGGCCATTGGTGCCTCGGGATCACCTGCGGTGCTAGCTGAGATGATGACCTATCTGGGTTATCGCTGGCACCCTGAGTTCACCGTCTACGAGGAGTTCCAGGACTTTAACCAGGAGCAGTACCGTGCCATCGTCCACCTCTACTCTCGGGAGTACGACTCCACTACTGTGCTGCACACCGCACATGGTGTTGGTGTGACCATCGATATGGCTGTCCACGATGCAGCCTATGCTGCTCTGACACGTCTTCGTGGAGAGTATCAGGAGTTGGACACCTCCCCTTTCAGGCACATTGCTATCGCCTCTGATGTTGGTACGGAGGGATACTATACTGCTGCCTACTCCACTGTCACCCGGGAGCCCTTCTACCATCAGCACCTGGTTCTGCATGCTGATGGGCTGGATCGAGCTAACCGAGCTCTTCGCCACGAGATGTACACCACCCGTCAGCACCTTTACCGTGCTCTGACGCTGCTGCACCCCTTTGTCCGGTCTGGACAGGTACCGCGTGCTGCGATCTACCCAGCCAGGACCGTGATGCCCCACGGTGTCGGTTGGCCAGAGGTGGGAGGCTACTCTCCCGCACTTGGTCCTTTTCTGCCACCTGAGCACCGGGCTCTACACCTGAGTATCCGCGGCCCCCAGTCTGCTGACGTGGAGGATTATCCGTTACCTCACTACCAGCTGTCAGGCTACGATTACCTCCACAGTACCTCTTGGGACTGATGTAGGCTTGCTTGTAGTATTAGTTGCAGTCGCCGCAAGCCTGTGTGCCGCCTATGATGTTTTAGTCTATGTACTGAACTCTATGTACTGAACTCTATGCATGGCCCCTTTTGTAAGTTATGCCGACTACTATGTAGTAGCTATCGTGCTCCATTCATTGTGCATGTTTCATCATGAATGATTCTTGTCATTGCAAATTTTCTCAATGCTGAACTACCCCTGTTATATATTAGCAGGATGGTTAGACCAGGTGGTCGTGGTCGTGGTGGCGATGCCCCACCACCACCTGAGTACATGGCTGGTATGATCCAACAGTTTGAACTGAACCGCCAATTCATGGAAAATATGATGGCTCAGTTTCCTCGCCCCAATATGAACCAACAGCCAGCTCAAGTGACTCTTCAAGATTTCATACGCCTCAACCCAACCATCTACCGCAGCTCAACTCAGCCCCTGGATGCTGATGACTGGCTCCGTGACATCACCTATGAGTTGGAGTCTGCTGATGTAGCCCCTGCCAGCTATGTCAATTTTGCTTCCTTCTTCTTGAAGGGACCCGCAGCTCAATGGTGGGACAGCCACAGGCGTACTCTGCCAGATGGAACAATCATCACCTGGCCAGACTTCCAAGCTGCTTTCCGTGCCCGCTTCATTCCTCAGGGAGTCATGGACCGGAAGAAGCGTGAGTTCCGCAACCTCACCCAAGGCAACAAAACTGTCGAAGCTTATCAGCGGGAGTTTCTGGACTTGTCCCGCTATGCTGAAGAAGACATTGCAACTGATGCACGCAGACAGGAGAAGTTCCGTGATGGCCTTCAAGCTGACATCAAGCTCGCACTTCTAGTGCATGACTTTGCTGATTTCGCCACCTTGGTGAACAAGGCCATCAATGTTGAAACTGGTCTGCAGGAATACCAGAGCTCACACAGGCGCAACCGTGACACGGGCTCATCTTCGGGCCCGCCCTCACAGAAGCGTAAGATATGGATCCCGAACAGCATGTATCGTCCAAATGCTTCTGCCCCAAAGCAGACCTATGCTGCCCCTCGTCTGCCTACACCACCGTCCAGGCAGTCAAGACTTCCAGCTCCACCATCCCAAGCTCCTGTTCCCACTCCGAATAATGGCTTGTGCTTCAGGTGTGGTCAACCAGGGCACCGTGCTAAAGAATGCAACCAGAACCAGAATCAACTGGCCCTTCCAGCAACTGGCCGTGGTAACAATCAGCCCCGCAACAGCAATGCTAAGTCTTATGGTCGTGCTCATGCCAACCACGTTGATCTCAACGAAGCTCAAGACCAGCCTGCTACTGTGATGGGTACACTCCTCGTAAATTCAGTACCAGCATCCGTTTTATTTGATACGGGTGCATCGCATTCATTCATGTCAGAAGATTTTGCATACAAGCACGACGTTAAATGCGAGGAGATGAACACCTCTGTATTGGTCAAAACCCCCGTGGGACAGTGTCAAACCTCCTTGGTTGGCATCGATGTCCCCGTGGAAATCGAAGGGCTGAAATTCTATGCCTCTCCCATTATCCTGAAGACGTCTAACATCGACCTCATCTTGGGTATGGATTGGTTGAAAGCGCATACTGCTTCTATAGTTTGCGCCACTAAAACCGTCCATCTGCTACACCCTTCAGATGAAATAGTTGCTTACCAAGCTAATCTGGTGCAAAATGCCGAGGCAAGGCTCTATGCATTGAATGCATTGAACGCTGCACCACTCGAGGGCATTGAAAATATTCCCGTCGTGCGTGAATTCCTCGACGTCTTCCCTGAAGAACTTCCAGGGATTCCCCCTGCTAGAGCTGTCGAATTCATCATCGACTTGAAACCAGGCACCACTCCTATAGCCAAGCGACCCTACAAAATGCCGCCGCATGAACTCCTTGAGCTTAAGGAGGAAATCGACAAGTCTCTTCGCAAAGGATTCATTCGCCCAAGTTGCTCTCCTTGGGGAGCACCTTCTCTCTTTGTCAAGAAGAAGGATGGGACAAACCGGTTAGTTCAAGACTACCGTCCTATAAACCAAGCTACCATTCAGAATAAATACCCTCTTCCTCGGATCAATGATCTGTATGATCAACTGGCAGGTTCGTCGGTGTTCTCTAAGCTCGACTTGAGGTTGGGCTACCACCAGATCCGTGTTCGCGAAGAGGATATCCCAAAGACCGCCTTCGTGACTCGCTATGGTTCATACGAGTACACCGTCATGTCTTTCGGTTTAACCAATGCTCCAGCCACCTTCTCTCGTCTGATGAACTACATATTCATGGATTACCTCGACAAGTTCGTCGTGGTTTACCTGGATGATATCCTGGTATTTTCCAAGAATGAAGAAGAACATGCTGAACATCTTCGACTTGTGCTGGAAAAGCTACGAGAGCATCAACTATATGCCAAGTTCTCCAAATGTGAATTCTGGCTACCCGAAGTAACCTATCTCGGGCATGTCATCTCTAAGGATGGTATTGCCGTCAACCCTGAACGAGTTCAGGCTATTCTTGATTGGACTCCTCCCAAGAACGTTAAGCAAGTCAGAAGTTTTCTCGGTCTCGCCAGCTATTGCCGTCGATTTGTCGAGAACTTCTCCAAGATCGCCAGGCCTCTGACTAACCTGTTACATAAGGGCGTCAAGTTCCAATGGACAGACAAATGTCAGGAAAGTTTCCAGGCACTCAAAGACAAGTTGACTTCTGCTCCAGTTCTAGCTCCACCTGATACTAAGAAGGACTTCGTCATTTACTGCGACGCTTCCCGTCAAGGGTTAGGCTGTGTCCTAATGCAAGACCGCAAAGTGATTGCTTATGCCTCTCGACAATTGCCCCCTCACGAAGAGAACTACCCAGTTCACGACCTCGAACTTGCTGCAGTCATTCATGCGCTGAAGCAGTGGCGACATTACCTTCTCGGTAATCGTTGCGAGATCTTCACTGACCACCAAAGTCTGAAGTATCTGTTTACTCAGCCAGATCTGAACCTCCGCCAGCAGAGATGGATGGAGCTTGTTGCAGACTTCGACTTGGGTATTTCCTATACGCCAGGAAAGGCTAATGTAATGGCTGATGCCTTGAGCCGCAAGTCTTACTGCAACCACCTCCAGGTTCATAAAGTTCAGCCCTCGCTTGTTGAAGAATTCAGGAAGCTGAACCTCCATATTGTTCCTCCGGGTGCACTCGCTCCCCCTCCTAAACAATTTGGCAAGGTGAACCTCCACGTTGTTACCCAGGGTTCCCTCAATACCCTAGTTGCTAAACCAGATCTCGAGGACAGCATCAAAAGGCTACAGGGGTATGACTCTGAAGCCCACAAGATTAAGCGCTACCTCGCAGAAGGAAAGCCCTCATTCTTCACCATTTCTGAAGATGGCACCCTATACTTCAAGGGCCGCCTAGTGGTGCCATGTGCAGAGAAAAACCTGGATATGACACAGGAAGTTATGAAAGAAGCTCATGATACGCCTCTTTGTATCCATCCTGGTAGTACAAAGATGTACCAAGATATCCGTCAGAGATTCTGGTGGACTAATATGAAGCAAGACATTGCTCGTTATGTTGCTGAGTGTGACGTTTGCCGTCGTATCAAAGCAGAACATCAAAGGCCTGCTGGAACTCTGCAACCTATCTCTATTCCTGAATGGAAATGGGACCATGTTGAGATGGACTTTGTCACTGGATTTCCCAAATCGCAAAAAGGTAATGATGCTATTCTTGTCGTCATTGACCGGCTTTCCAAAGTTGCACATTTCCTGGCAGTCAAAGAAACGATCACTGCTAGCCAGTTGGCAACGCTCTATATGTCCAGGATTGTTTCACTCCACGGTATTCCATTGGTTATCAGTTCAGACCGTGGCCGCTTATTCACTTCAAGATTTTGGGCAAGTTTCCAAGAAGCAATGGGAACTCATCTGTCATTCAGTACTGCGTTTCATCCTCAATCGCAAGGACAAGTTGAACGCGTCAATCAACAGTCACGTCAGAAGAGTCAGTATGACCGTCATCATAAAGACATGGTCTATCAACCTGGCGAAAAGGCTTATCTTCGAGTCACACCTGTGAAGGGTGCTCACCGCTTCGGGATCAAGGGCAAACTAGCTCCTCGCTATATTGGCCCATTCACTATTCTCGAAAGGCGTGGAAAAGTGGCATACCAACTGGAGCTACCGCCGAACCTTTCTCAGGTTCACGATGTGTTCCATGTGTCACAGCTCCGCCGTTGCTTCAAGGATCCAATCCGAGCTGTGGATCATGAAGTGCTCAAATTACAGCAAGACCTCTCCTATAAGGAGCATCCGGTCCGCATTCTCGACCAAGCTGAACGCCGCACACGTCAGAAGGCGATCAAGTTTCTCAAAGTCCAGTGGTCGCACCATTCTGAAGATGAGGCCACTTGGGAACGAGAGGATCGTCTGCGCGAAGAATACCCTGCACTGTTTCCTTCTACCTCCTAGATCTCGGGACGAGATTTCTTGTAGTGGAGGAGATTTGTAACACCCCGAGAATCATGCTACAGTAACTCTCTGTGATTAAGCTAATCATGTTGCTAAACAGGGCTTGATCACATTGGAATCACATTTCCTATCAAACTCCTAATTCAAACTTCAATTAAAATTAAAGTGGAAAATAAAAGTTTTCAAAAATTTAAACAAAAATGTTCGGTGGGTGCCAAATAATACACTGGTAATTATTGTGGAGAAAACTCCTTTTTATAAAATGCCTAAATACTTTTAAATGAAATAAAACAGAAAAGAAAATAAACAAATAAAAAGAAAATGCAAAAGAACACATAACAAAGAAAAAAAAAGGAAAAGGAGAAGGCCCCCCCCACTGGACCTGGCCCAACTGGGCCACCCCAGGCCCAGCCGGCCGGCCCACCCCGCGCTCCCCCTCTCACCTTATCCCACCCCCACCGACACCTCCCCCACCCCCGAAATATCCCACTCACTCCTCCCTCTCCCCCGATCTGGATCGAGGAGGGCTCGACCCCGTCGCCGCGCCCGCCGCCTCGCCCCCGACAACCACGGCGGCCTGAGACCGACGTCGCCGCGCGGAGCCCCTCTCCGTCACCGAACCGCCTCCGAGCTCGTCGCCTCGTCCCCGTCGTCCTCCCCGCGCCCACTGCCCTTATCCCTACGGACCCGCGGTGAGGCCCCGGGCTCCCGCCCCCTCTCCTCGCACCCCCCCCCGACTGTCGCCGCGCCTCGCGCGTTCCGTCCCCGCGCTCACCGCGGCCGGCCGCGCCCTGGCCACGCGCTACTCCGACCGGCCGTGCCCGCCTTGCCGCCCGCTTCCCCTGCTACCGCCCGCACGCGCTGCCCCCCCCTCACCGCTCCGGTCTGCCGCGCCTCGCGCGCCCCCGAGCCCTGCGGCAACTCCGCCTGCACCTGCCGCCGAGCCCGCCACCGTTGCTGCCGCTCCCCGCGCCCCGCTCCGGTGCCGCCCGGCGCTCCTCCCGTCCTCGCCCTGGTGCCGTGCCACTTCTGCTCCGCCCGCCACGGATCCGTTCGCCCCGTCGGTGCCCTTGCCCGCCCCGCGCGCCGTACCCCCCTCGCCGGAGCTCCCCTGCCGCCTCGCAGCGCCCGGTCGGGTGCGCCTTTGTTCGGGCTGGCGCCCGTGCGCCCGCTGCGCGAACGATCGCGCCCGCGCCCGAAATAACACCCGCATCGCCCCCTCTGGGCCGCTGCCAGGTGGGCCTCGCCCCACCTGGGCCACTGGACAACGGGGCCTAGCCCACCAGAACGTTTATTAATAAAAAAAAGAGATAATAAATAAAATAATAATAATAATAATAATAATAAATATAATAAAAATAATAATAATAATAATAATAATAATAACAATAAATAAAATAATAATAATAATAATAAGAATAATTTAATTAATAAAGATTAATAAATAAATAAAAATAATTTTAATTAATTAACTAAATAAATAAATTAATTAAGTTAATTAATCCTGTTTAATTTAATTAAATAATAATTAATTAGTTAAACCCTAATTAATCTAAATAGTGAATGACAGGTGGGTCCCACTGGACCCACATGTTAGTTGACTTAGTCAACCCCTGTTGACTGCTGATGTCAGCATGACATCATGCTGATGTCATTAATCCAAATTTCGAATTAAATTAAATAATTAATTAAATTCCAGAAATTAATAAAACCTTTAGAAAATCATATCTTTTAATCCGTAACTCGGATTAAAATGTTTTCTATATGAAAGTTGCTCAGAACGACGAGACGAATCCGAATACGCAGTCCGTTCGTCCACCACACCTCCCTAACCTATCGAACTAGCAACTTTCCCCCTCCGGTCCGTCTGTCCGAAAACGCGAAACATCGGGAATACCTCCCGGATGTTCCCCCCCTTCACCGGTACCACCTACTGTCGCGTTAGGACACCCCTAGCACCGCTCATTGACATGTCACGCATCGTCATGCTTATGTTTGCATTGTATTTACTGTTTCTTCCCCCTCTTCTCTCCGGTAGACTACGAGACCGACACTGCTGCTGCCCAGTTCGACTACGGAGTCGACGACCCCTCCTACTTGCCAGAGCAACCAGGCAAGCCCCCCCCTTGATCACCAGATATCGCCTACTCTACTCTCTACTACTTGCATTAGAGTAGTGTAGCATGTTACTGCTTTCCGATATCCTATTCTGATGCATAGCCTATCCTTGTTACTATTGTTACTATCTTTACCTGCAATCCTACATGCTTAGTATAGGATGCTAGATTTCCATCAGTGGCCCTACATTCTTGTCCGTCTGCTGTGCTATACTATCGGGCCGTGATCACCTGGGCGGTGATCACGGGTATATACTTATATACTACATACATGACATATGTGATGATTAAAGTCGGGTCGGCTCGTAGGAGTACCCGCAAGTGGATATTTGTGGCGGAGCAACAGGGCAGGTTGAGACCGCCTAGGTGAGAGGTGGGCCTGGCCCTGGTCGACGTTCGCGGATACTTAACACGCTTAACGAGATCTTGGTATTTGATCTGAGTCTGGCCATTTGGTCTATACGCACTAACCATCTACGTGGGAGTAGTTATGGGTATCCCGACGTCGTGGTATCAGCCGAAGCTCTTTTGACGTCAGCGACTGAGTGGCGCGCGCCGGATTGGACTGGAACGCCACTAGGCTAGGTCTGCTTCCGGCCGCGTACGCAACGTGCAGGTGTGCATAGGGCGATGGGCCCAGACCCCTGCGCGCATAGGGTTAGACCGGCGTGCTGACCTCTCTGTTGTGCTTAGGTGGGGCTGCGACGTGTTGATCTTACGAGGCCGGGCATGACCCAGGAAAGTGTGTCCGGCCAATTGGGATCGAGCGTGTTGGGTTATGTGGTGCACCCCTGCAGGGAAGTTTATCTATTCGAATAGCCGTGTCCCTCGGTAAAAGGACGACCCGGAGTTGTACCTTGAGCTTATGACAACTAGAACTGGATACTGAATAAAATACACCCTTCCAAGTGCCAGATACAACCCGGTGATCGCTCTCTAACAGGGTGACGAGGAGGGGATCGCCGGGTAGGATTATGCTATGCGATGCTACTTGGAGGACTTCAATCTACTCTCTTCTACATGCTGCAAGATGGAGATGTCCAGAAACGTAGTCTTTGACAGGACTAGCTATCCCCCTCTTATTCCGGCATTCTGCAGTTCAGTCCACTGATATGCCTCTTTACACATATACCCATGCATATGTAGTGTAGCTCCTTGCTTGCGAGTACTTTGGATGAGTACTCACGGTTGCTTCTCTCCCTCTTTTCCCCCTTTCCTTTCTATCTGGTTGTCGCAACCAGATGTTGGAGTCCAGGAGCCAGACGCCACCGTCGACGACGACTCCCACGGCACTGGAGGTGCCTACTACTACGTGCAGGCCGCTGACGACGACCAGGAGTAGTTAGGAGGTCCCAGGCAGGAGGCCTTGCCTTTTCGATCGTTGCTACTTTTGTGCTAGCCTTCTTAAGGAAAAACTTGTTTAACTTATGTCTGTACTCAGATATTGTTGCTTCCGCTGACTCGTCTGTGATCGAGCACTTGTATTCGAGCCCTCGAGGCCCCTGGCTTGTATTATGATGCTTGTATGACTTAATTATGTTGTAGAGTTGTGTTGTGATATCTTCCCGTGAGTCCCTGACCTTGATCGTACACATTTGCGTGCATGATTAGTGTACGGTCAAATCGGGGGCGTCACAAGTTGGTATCAGAGCCGACTGCCTGTAGGAACCCCCCCCCCCTTCCACACTCCTTGGCCGAAGTCGAGTCTAGTCATTGCAAAACTTTTACTAACATGGCTGTGCGGCTTACGGGCCCACGTCGCCATTGGGTGGTACTAGGATCTTTTACTCCTCGACCTTTACTCTGGGACTCTGAACTCTCTTCTACTCGGGTTAAACGACTTTACTAACTCTAACACTAGGATCCCGTGACCGCGTTCACCCCAAAGATGGATAAGCCATAGTTGTTTCTTAGAATAGTATTATGAACAATGCACACACTGTCATTTGACTCCTTTGAAACGTCTTTGCTTTCAGATGGAACCCACGAGGCAGGTCGTTCGCCACACGATGGCCATTGGTGCCTCGGGATCACCTGCGGTGCTAGCTGAGATGATGACCTATCTGGGTTATCGCTGGCACCCTGAGTTCACCGTCTACGAGGAGTTCCAGGACTTTAACCAGGAGCAGTACCGTGCCATCGTCCACCTCTACTCTCGGGAGTACGACTCCACTACTGTGCTGCACACCGCACATGGTGTTGGTGTGACCATCGATATGGCTGTCCACGATGCAGCCTATGCTGCTCTGACACGTCTTCGTGGAGAGTATCAGGAGTTGGACACCTCCCCTTTCAGGCACATTGCTATCGCCTCTGATGTTGGTACGGAGGGATACTATACTGCTGCCTACTCCACTGTCACCCGGGAGCCCTTCTACCATCAGCACCTGGTTCTGCATGCTGATGGGCTGGATCGAGCTAACCGAGCTCTTCGCCACGAGATGTACACCACCCGTCAGCACCTTTACCGTGCTCTGACGCTGCTGCACCCCTTTGTCCGGTCTGGACAGGTACCGCGTGCTGCGATCTACCCAGCCAGGACCGTGATGCCCCACGGTGTCGGTTGGCCAGAGGTGGGAGGCTACTCTCCCGCACTTGGTCCTTTTCTGCCACCTGAGCACCGGGCTCTACACCTGAGTATCCGCGGCCCCCAGTCTGCTGACGTGGAGGATTATCCGTTACCTCACTACCAGCTGTCAGGCTACGATTACCTCCACAGTACCTCTTGGGACTGATGTAGGCTTGCTTGTAGTATTAGTTGCAGTCGCCGCGAGCCTGTGTGCCGCCTATGATGTTTTAGTCTATGTACTGAACTCTATGTACTGAACTCTATGCATGGCCCCTTTTGTAAGTTATGCCGACTACTATGTAGTAGCTATCGTGCTCCATTCATTGTGCATGTTTCATCATGAATGATTCTTGTCATTGCAAATTTTCTCAATGCTGAACTACCCCTGTTATATATTAGCAGGATGGTTAGACCAGGTGGTCGTGGTCGTGGTGGCGATGCCCCACCACCACCTGAGTACATGGCTGGTATGATCCAACAGTTTGAACTGAACCGCCAATTCATGGAAAATATGATGGCTCAGTTTCCTCGCCCCAATATGAACCAACAGCCAGCTCAAGTGACTCTTCAAGATTTCATACGCCTCAACCCAACCATCTACCGCAGCTCAACTCAGCCCCTGGATGCTGATGACTGGCTCCGTGACATCACCTATGAGTTGGAGTCTGCTGATGTAGCCCCTGCCAGCTATGTCAATTTTGCTTCCTTCTTCTTGAAGGGACCCGCAGCTCAATGGTGGAACAGCCACAGGCGTACTCTGCCAGATGGAACAATCATCACCTGGCCAGACTTCCAAGCTGCTTTCCGTGCCCGCTTCATTCCTCAGGGAGTCATGGAACAATCATCACCTGGCCAGACTTCCAAGCTGCTTTCCGTGCCAGACTTATTTGAACTCCTGACTTCTTGTGTGTTCAAAATGCACCATTCAAAGCCACATCATCCTTTTTCAATGCTTTCTGACGTCATTTGTTATTTTTCATGCATTTACTAATTATTTTGAGCTATAAGACCCTAAAATTGAAAAGCATTTCAAATGAAGTCTGAAAAGGTTGAAAGTTGGCATGGTATCATCATTTCATCCACATAGCATGTGCAAGAAAGTTGAGAGGGTTACGGCAAAAACTGGATGCACTTCGTGTATAAAACGGACAATCTCTTTCAAAGTATCAGGATTTCATACGGAAACTCGTCTGTTACAAAGGGATTTCATTTTTTTAAACTTATTTGAACTCCTGACTTTTTGTGTGTTCAAAATGCACCATTCAAAGCCACATCATCGTTTTTCAATCCTTTCTGACTTCATTTGTTATTTTTCATGCATTTACTAATTATTTTCAGCTATAAGATCCTAAAATTGAAAAGCATTTCAAATGAACTCTGAAAAGGTTGAAAGTTGGCATGGTATCATCATTTCATCCACATAGCATGTGCAAGAAAGTTGAGAGGGTTACGGCAAAAACTGGATGCACTTCGTGTACAAAACGGACAATCTCTTGCAAAGTATCAGGATTTCATACGGAAACTCGTCTGTTACAAAGGGATTTCATTTTCTAAAACTTATTTGAACTCCTGAATTTTTGTGTGTTCAAAATGCACCATTCAAAGCCACATCATCATTTTTCAATCCTTTCAGACTTTATTTGTTATTTTTCATGCATTTACTAATTATTTTAAGCTATAAGACCCTAAAATTGAAAAGCATTTCAAATGAACTCTGAAAAGGTTGAAAGTTGGCATGGTATCATCATTTCATCCACATAGCATGTGCAAGAAAGTTGTGAGGGTTACGGCAAAAACTGGATGCACTTCGTGTACAAAACGGACAATCTCTTTCAAAGTATCAGGATTTCATACGGAAACTCGTCTGTTACAAATGCATTTCATTTTTTAAAACTTATTTGAACTCCATACTTTTTGTGTGTTCAAAATGCACCATTCAAAGCCACATCATCATTTTTCAATCCTTTCTCACTTCATTTGTTATTTTTCATGCATTTACTAATTATTTTGAGCTATAAGACCCTAAAATTGAAAAGCATTTCAAATGAACTCTGAAAAGGATGAAAGTTGGCATGGTATCATCATTTCGTCCACATAGCATGTGCAAGAAAGTTGAGAGGGTTACGGTAAAAACTGGATGCACTTCATGTACAAAACGGACAATCTCTTTCAAAGTATCAGGATTTCATACGGAAACTCGTCTGTTACAAAGGGATTTCATTTTTTAAAACTTATTTGAACTCCTGACTTCTTGTGTGTTCAAAATGCACCATTCAAAGCCACATCATCATTTTTCAATCCTTTCTGACTTCGTTTGTTATTTTTCATGCATTTACTAATTATTTTGAGCTATAAGGCCCTAAAATTGAAAAGCATTTCAAATGAACTATGAAAAGGTTGAAAGTTGGCCTGGTATCATCATTTCATCCACATAGCATGTGCAAGAAAGTTGTGAGGGTTACGGCAAAAACTGGATGCACTTCGTGTACAAAATGGACAATCTCTTTCAAAGTATTAGGATTTCATACGGAAACTCGTCTGTTACAAAGGGATTTCATTTTTTAAAACTTATTTGAACTCCTGACTTCTTGTGTGTTCAAAATGCACCATTCAAAGCCACATCATCATTTTTCAATCCTTTCTGACTTCATTTGTTATTTTTCATGCATTTACTAATTATTTTGAGCTATAAGACCCTAAAATTGAAAAGCATTTTAAATGAACTCTGAAAAGGTTGAAAGTTGGCATGGTATCATCATTTCATCCACATAGCATGTGTAAGAAAGTTGAGAGGGTTACGGCAAAAACTGGATGCACTTCGTGTACATAACGGACAAACTCTTTCAAAGTATCAGGATTTCATACGGAAACTCGTCTGTTACAAAGGGATTTCATTTTTTTAAACCTATTTGAACTCCTGACTTTTTGTGTGTTCAAAATGCACCATTCAAAGCCACATCATCGTTTTTCAATCTTTTCTGACTTCATTTGTTATTTTACATGCATTTACTAATTATTTTCAGCTATAAGACCCTAAAATTGAAAAGCATTTCAAATGAACTCTGAAAAGGTTGAAAGTTGGCATGGTATCATCATTTCATCCACATAGCATGTGCAAGAAAGTTGAGAGGGGTACGGCAAAAACTGGATGCACTTCGTGTACAAAACGGACAATCTCTTTCCAAGTATGAGGATTTCGTACGGAAACTCGTCTGTTACAAAGGGATTTCATTATTTTTAACTTATTTGAACTCCTGACTTTTTGTGTGTTCAAAATGCACCATTCAAAGCCACATCATCATTTTTCAATCCTTTCTGACTTCATTTGTTATTTTTCATGCATTTACTAATTATTTTCAGCTATAAGACCCTAAAATTGAAAAGCATTTCAAATGAACTCTGAAAAGGTTGAAAGTTGGCATGGTATGATCATTTCATCCACATAGCATGTGCAAGAAAGTTGAGAGGGTTACGGCAAAAACTGGATGCACTTCGTGTACAAAACGGACAATCTCTTCCAAAGTATCAGGATTTCATACGGAAACTCGTCTGTTACAAAGGGATTTCATTTTTTAAAACTTATTTGAACTCCTGACTTTTTGTGTGTTCAAAATGCACCATTCAAAGCCACATCATCATTTTTCAATCCTTTCAGACTTCATTTGTTATTTTTCATGCATTTACTAATTATTTTGAGCTATAAGACCGAAAAATTGAAAAGCATTTCAAATGAACTCTGGAAAGGTTGAAAGTTGGCATGGTATCATCATTTCATCCACATAGCATGTGCAAGAAAGTTGAGAGGGTTACGGCAAAAACTGGATGCACTTCGTGTACAAAACGGACAATCTCTTTCAAAGTATCAGGATTTCATACGGAAACTCGTCTGTTACAAAGGCATTTCATTTTTTAAAACTTATTTGAACTCCTGACTTTTTGTGTGTTCAAAATGCACCATTCAAAGCCACAGCATCATTTTTCAATCCTTTCTCACTTCATTTGTTATTTTTCATGCATTTACTAATTATTTCGAGCTATAAGACCCTAAAATTCAAAAGCATTTAAAATGAACTCTAAAAAGGATGAAAGTTGGCATGGTACCATCATTTGATCCACCTAGCATGTGCAAGAAAGTTGAGAGGGTTACGGCAAAAACTGGATGCACTTCGTGTACAAAACGGACAATCTCTTCCAAAGTATGAGGATTTCATACGGAAACTCGTCTGTTACAAAGGGATTTCATTTTTTAAAACTTATTTGAACTCCTGACTTTTTGTGTGTTCAAAATGCACCATTCAATGCCACATCATCGTTTTTCAATCCTTTCTGACTTCATTTGTTATTTTTCATGCATTTACTAGTTATTTTCAGCTATAAGATCCTAAAATTGAAAAGCATTTCAAATGAACTCTGAAAAGGTTGAAAGTTGGCATGGTATCATCATTTCATCCACATAGCTTGTGCAAGAAACTTGAGAGGGTTACGGCAAAAACTGGATGCACTTCGTGTACAAAACGGACAATCTCTTCCAAAGTATCAGGATTTCATATGGAAACTCGTCTGTTACAAAGGGATTTCATTTTTTAAAACTTATTTGAACTCCTGATTTTTTGTGTGTTCAAAATGCACCATTCAAAGCCACATCATCATTTTTCAATCCTTTCAGACTTTATTTGTTATTTTTCATGCATTTACTAATTATTTTAAGCTATAAGACCCTAAAATTGAAAAGCATTTCAAATGAACTCTGAAAAGGTTGAAAGTTGGCATGGTATCATCATTTCATCCACATAGCATGTGCAAGAAAGTTGTGAGGGTTACGGCAAAAACCGGATGCACTTCGTGTACAAAACGGACAATCTCTTTCAAAGTATCAGGATTTCATACGGAAACTCGTCTGTTACATATGCATTTCATTTTTTAAAACTTATTTGAACTCCATACTTTTTGTGTGTTCAAAATGCACCATTCAAAGCCACATCATCATTTTACAATCCTTCCTCACTTCATTTGTTATTTTTCATGCATTTACTAATTATTTTGAGCTATAAGACCCTAAAATTGAAAAGCATTTCAAATGAACTCTGAAAAGGATGAAAGTTGGCATGGTATCATCATTTCATCCACATAGCATGTGCAGGAAAGTTGAGAGGGTTACGGTAAAAACTGGATGCACTTCGTGTACAAAACGGACAATCTCTTTGAAAGTATCAGGATTTCATACGGAAACTCGTCTGTTACAAAGGGATTTCATTTTTTAAAACTTATTTGAACTCCTGACTTCTTGTGTGTTCAAAATGCACCATTCAAAGCCACATCATCATTTTTCAATCCTTTCTGACTTTGTTTGTTATTTTTCATGCATTTACTAATTATTTTGAGCTATAAGGCCCTAAAATTGAAAAGCATTTTAAATGAACTCTGAAAAGGTTGAAAGTTGGTCTGGTATCATCATTTCATCCACATAGCATGTGCAAGAAAGTTGCGAGGGTTACGGCAAAAACTGGATGCACTTCGTGTACAAAACGGACAATCTCTTTCAAAGTATTAGAATTTCATACGGAAACTCGTCTGTTACAAAGGGATTTCATTTTTTAAAACTTATTTGAACTCCTGACTTCTTGTGTGTTCAAAATGCACCATTCGAAGCCACATCTTCATTTTTCAATCCTTTCTGACTTCATTTGTTATTTTTCATGCATTTACTAATTATTTTGAGCCATAAGACCCTAAAATTGAAAAGCATTTTAAATGAACTCTGAAAAGGTTGAAAGTTGGCCTGGTATCATCATTTCATCCACATAGCATGTGCAAGAAAGTTGAGAGGGTTACGGCAAAAACTGGATACACTTCGTGTACAAAACGGACAATCTCTTTCAAAGTATGAGGATTTCATACGGAAACTCGTCTGTTACAAAGGGATTTCATTTTTTTAAACTTATTTGAACTCCTGACTTTTTGTGTGTTCAAAATGCACCATTCAAAGCCGCATCATCATTTTTCAATCCTTTCTGACTTCATTTGTTATTTTTCATGCATTTACTAATAATTTTGAGCTATAAGACCCTAAAATTGAAAAGCATTTCAAATGAACTCTGAAAAGGTTGAAAGTTGGCATGATATCATCACTTCATCCACATAGCATGTGCAAGAAAGTTGAGAGGGTTACGGCAAAAATTGGATGCACTTCGTGTACAAAACGGACAATCTCTTTCAAAGTATCAGGATTTCATACGGAAACTCGTCTGTTACAAAGGGATTTCATTTTTTAAAACTTATTTGAACTCCTGACTTTTTGTGTGTTCAAAATGCACCATTCAAAGCCACATCATCATTTTTCAATCCTTTCTGACTTCATTTGTTATTTTTCATGCATTTACTAATTATTTTGAGCTATAAGGCCCTAAAATTGAAAAGCATTTCAAATGAACTCTGAAAAGGTTGAAAGTTGGCCTGGTATCATCATTTCATCCACATAGCACGTGCAAGAAAGTTGCGAGGGTTACGGCAAAAACTGGATGCACTTCGTGTACAAAACGGACAAACTCTTTCAAAGTATCAGGAGTTCATACGGAAACTCGTTTGTTACAAAGGGATTTCATTTTTTAAAACTTATTTGAACTCCTGACTTTTTGTATGTTCAAAATGCACCATTCAAAGCCATATCATCATTTTTCAATCCTTTTTGACTTCATTTGTTATTTTTCATGCTTTTAATAATTATTTTGATCTATAAGACCCTAAAATTGAAAAGCATTTCAAATGAACTCTGAAAAGGTTGAAAGTTGGCATGGTATCATCATTTCATCCACATAGCATGTGCAAGAAAGTTGTGAGGGTTACGGCAAAAACTGGATGCACTTCGTGTACAAAACGGACAATCTCTTTCAAAGTATCAGGATTTCATACGGAAACTCGTCTGTTACAAAGGGATTTCATTTTTTTAAACTTATTTGAACTCCTGACTTTTTGTGTGTTCAAAATGCACCATTCAAAGCCACATCATCATTTTTCAATCCTTTCTGACTTCATTTGTTATTTTTCATGCATTTACTAATTATTTTGAGCTATAAGTCCCTAAAATTGAAAAGCTTTTCAAATGAAGTTTGAAAAGGTTGAAAGTTGGCATGGTATCATCATTTCATCCACATAGCATGTGCAAGAAAATTGAGAGGGTTACGGCAAAAACTGGATGCACTTCGTGTATAAAACGGACAATCTCTTTCCAAGTATCAGGATTTCATACGGAAACTCGTCTGTTACAAAGAGATTTCATTTTTTAACTTATTTGAACTCCTGACTTTTTGTGTGTTCAAAATTCACCATTCAAAGCCACATCATTATTTTTCAATCCTTTCTGACTTCATTTGTTATTTTTCATGCATTTACTAATAATTTTGAGCTATAAGACCCTAAAATTGAAAAGCATTTCAAATGAACTCTGAAAAGGTCGAAAGTTGGCATGGTATGATCATTTCATCCACATAGCATGTGCAAGAAAGTTGAGAGCGTTACAGCAAAAACTGGATGCACTTCGTGTACAAAACGGACAATCTCTTCCAAAGTATCAGGATTTCATACGGAAACTCGTCTGTTACAAAGGGATTTCATTTTTAAAACTTATTTGAACTCCTGACTTTTTGTGTGTTCAAAATGCACCATTCAAAGCCACATCATCATTTTTCAATCCTTTCACACTTCATTTGTCATTTTTCATGCATTTACTAATTATTTTGAGCTATAAGACCCTAAAATTGAAAAGCATTTCAAATGAACTCTGAAAAGGTTGAAAGTTGGCATGGTATCATCATTTCATCCACATAGCATGTGCAAGAAAGTTGAGAGGGTTACGACAAATACTGGATGCACTTCGTGTACAAAACGGACAAACTCTTTCAAAGTATCAGGATTTCATACGGAAACTCGTTTATTACAAAGGGATTTCATTTTTTTTAACTTATTTGAACTCCTGACTTTTTGTATATTCAAAATGGACCATTCAAAGCCACATCATCATTTTTCAATCCTTTCAGACTTTATTTGTTATTTTTCATGCATTTACTAATTATTTTGAGCTATAAGACCCTAAAATTGAAAAGCATTTCAAATGAACTCTGAAAAGGTTGAAAGTTGGCATGGTATCATCATTTCATCCACATAGCATGTGCAAGAAAGTTGTGAGGGTTACGGCAAAAACTGGATGCACTTCGTGTACAAAACGGACAATCTCTTTCAAAGTATCAGGATTTCATACGGAAACTCGTCTATTACAAAGGGATTTCATTTTTTAAAACTTATTTGAACTCCTGACTTTTTATGTGTTCAAAATGCACCATTCAAAGCCACATCATCATTTTTCAATCCTTTCTGACTTCATTTGTTATTTTTCATGCATTTACTAATTATTTTGAGCTATAAGTCCCTAAAATTGAAAAGCTTTTCAAATGAAGTTTGAAAAGGTTGAAAGTTGGCATGGTATCATCATTTCATCCACATAGCATGTGCAAGAAGGTTGATAGGGTTACGGCAAAAACTGGATGCACTTCGTGTATAAAACGGACAATCTCTTTCCAAGTATCAGGATTTCATACGGAAACTCGTCTGTTACAAAGAGATTTCATTTTTTTAACTTATTTGAACTCCTGACTTTTTGTGTGTTCAAAATTCACCATTCAAAGCCACATCATTATTTTTCAATCCTTTCTGACTTCATTTGTTATTTTTCATGCATTTACTAATTATTTTCAGCTATAAGACCCTAAAATTGAAAAGCATTTCAAATGAACTCTGAAAAGGTCGAAAGTTGGCATGGTATCATCATTTCATCCACATAGCATGTGCAAGAAAGTTGAGAGCGTTACAGCAAAAACTGGATGCACTTCGTGTATAAAACGGACAATCTCTTCCAAAGTATCAGGATTTCATACGGAAACTCGTCTGTTACAAAGGGATTTCATTTTTAAAACTTATTTGAACTCCTGACTTCTTGTGTGTTCAAAATGCACCATTCGAAGCCACATCTTCATTTTTCAATCCTTTCTGACTTCATTTGTTATTTTTCATGCATTTACTAATTATTTTGAGCCATAAGACCCTAAAATTGAAAAGCATTTTAAATGAACTCTGAAAAGGTTGAAAGTTGGCCTGGTATCATCATTTCATCCACATAGCATGTGCAAGAAAGTTGAGAGGGTTACGGCAAAAACTGGATACACTTCGTGTACAAAACGGACAATCTCTTTCAAAGTATGAGGATTTCATACGGAAACTCGTCTGTTACAAAGGGATTTCA
This sequence comes from Aegilops tauschii subsp. strangulata, assembly GCF_002575655.3. Lineage (NCBI taxonomy): Eukaryota > Viridiplantae > Streptophyta > Magnoliopsida > Poales > Poaceae > Aegilops > Aegilops tauschii. Next base: position 123,428 of record NW_027332651.1, read on the forward strand.
TTTTTTTAAACTTATTTGAACTCCTGACTTTTTGTGTGTTCAAAATGCACCATTCAAAGCCACATCATCATTTTTCAATCCTTTCTGACTTCATTTGTTATTTTTCATGCATTTACTAATAATTTTGAGCTATAAGACCCTAAAATTGAAAAGCATTTCAAATGAACTCTGAAAAGGTTGAAAGTTGGCATGATATCATCACTTCATCCACATAGCATGTGCAAGAAAGTTGAGAGGGTTACGGCAAAAATTGGATGCACTTCGTGTACAAAACGGACAATCTCTTTCAAAGTATCAGGATTTCATACGGAAACTCGTCTGTTACAAAGGGATTTCATTTTTTAAAACTTATTTGAACTCCTGACTTTTTGTGTGTTCAAAATGCACCATTCAAAGCCACATCATCATTTTTCAATCCTTTCTGACTTCATTTGTTATTTTTCATGCATTTACTAATTATTTTGAGCTATAAGGCCCTAAAATTGAAAAGCATTTCAAATGAACTCTGAAAAGGTTGAAAGTTGGCCTGGTATCATCATTTCATCCACATAGCACGTGCAAGAAAGTTGCGAGGGTTACGGCAAAAACTGGATGCACTTCGTGTACAAAACGGACAAACTCTTTCAAAGTATCAGGAGTTCATACGGAAACTCGTTTGTTACAAAGGGATTTCATTTTTTAAAACTTATTTGAACTCCTGACTTTTTGTATGTTCAAAATGCACCATTCAAAGCCATATCATCATTTTTCAATCCTTTTTGACTTCATTTGTTATTTTTCATGCTTTTAATAATTATTTTGATCTATAAGACCCTAAAATTGAAAAGCATTTCAAATGAACTCTGAAAAGGTTGAAAGTTGGCATGGTATCATCATTTCATCCACATAGCATGTGCAAGAAAGTTGTGAGGGTTACGGCAAAAACTGGATGCACTTCGTGTACAAAACGGACAATCTCTTTCAAAGTATCAGGATTTCATACGGAAACTCGTCTGTTACAAAGGGATTTCATTTTTTTAAACTTATTTGAACTCCTGACTTTTTGTGTGTTCAAAATGCACCATTCAAAGCCACATCATCATTTTTCAATCCTTTCTGACTTCATTTGTTATTTTTCATGCATTTACTAATTATTTTGAGCTATAAGTCCCTAAAATTGAAAAGCTTTTCAAATGAAGTTTGAAAAGGTTGAAAGTTGGCATGGTATCATCATTTCATCCACATAGCATGTGCAAGAAAATTGAGAGGGTTACGGCAAAAACTGGATGCACTTCGTGTATAAAACGGACAATCTCTTTCCAAGTATCAGGATTTCATACGGAAACTCGTCTGTTACAAAGAGATTTCATTTTTTAACTTATTTGAACTCCTGACTTTTTGTGTGTTCAAAATTCACCATTCAAAGCCACATCATTATTTTTCAATCCTTTCTGACTTCATTTGTTATTTTTCATGCATTTACTAATAATTTTGAGCTATAAGACCCTAAAATTGAAAAGCATTTCAAATGAACTCTGAAAAGGTCGAAAGTTGGCATGGTATGATCATTTCATCCACATAGCATGTGCAAGAAAGTTGAGAGCGTTACAGCAAAAACTGGATGCACTTCGTGTACAAAACGGACAATCTCTTCCAAAGTATCAGGATTTCATACGGAAACTCGTCTGTTACAAAGGGATTTCATTTTTAAAACTTATTTGAACTCCTGACTTTTTGTGTGTTCAAAATGCACCATTCAAAGCCACATCATCATTTTTCAATCCTTTCACACTTCATTTGTCATTTTTCATGCATTTACTAATTATTTTGAGCTATAAGACCCTAAAATTGAAAAGCATTTCAAATGAACTCTGAAAAGGTTGAAAGTTGGCATGGTATCATCATTTCATCCACATAGCATGTGCAAGAAAGTTGAGAGGGTTACGACAAATACTGGATGCACTTCGTGTACAAAACGGACAAACTCTTTCAAAGTATCAGGATTTCATACGGAAACTCGTTTATTACAAAGGGATTTCATTTTTTTTAACTTATTTGAACTCCTGACTTTTTGTATATTCAAAATGGACCATTCAAAGCCACATCATCATTTTTCAATCCTTTCAGACTTTATTTGTTATTTTTCATGCATTTACTAATTATTTTGAGCTATAAGACCCTAAAATTGAAAAGCATTTCAAATGAACTCTGAAAAGGTTGAAAGTTGGCATGGTATCATCATTTCATCCACATAGCATGTGCAAGAAAGTTGTGAGGGTTACGGCAAAAACTGGATGCACTTCGTGTACAAAACGGACAATCTCTTTCAAAGTATCAGGATTTCATACGGAAACTCGTCTATTACAAAGGGATTTCATTTTTTAAAACTTATTTGAACTCCTGACTTTTTATGTGTTCAAAATGCACCATTCAAAGCCACATCATCATTTTTCAATCCTTTCTGACTTCATTTGTTATTTTTCATGCATTTACTAATTATTTTGAGCTATAAGTCCCTAAAATTGAAAAGCTTTTCAAATGAAGTTTGAAAAGGTTGAAAGTTGGCATGGTATCATCATTTCATCCACATAGCATGTGCAAGAAAGTTGATAGGGTTACGGCAAAAACTGGATGCACTTCGTGTATAAAACGGACAATCTCTTTCCAAGTATCAGGATTTCATACGGAAACTCGTCTGTTACAAAGAGATTTCATTTTTTTAACTTATTTGAACTCCTGACTTTTTGTGTGTTCAAAATTCACCATTCAAAGCCACATCATTATTTTTCAATCCTTTCTGACTTCATTTGTTATTTTTCATGCATTTACTAATTATTTTCAGCTATAAGACCCTAAAATTGAAAAGCATTTCAAATGAACTCTGAAAAGGTCGAAAGTTGGCATGGTATCATCATTTCATCCACATAGCATGTGCAAGAAAGTTGAGAGCGTTACAGCAAAAACTGGATGCACTTCGTGTATAAAACGGACAATCTCTTCCAAAGTATCAGGATTTCATACGGAAACTCGTCTGTTACAAAGGGATTTCATTTTTAAAACTTATTTGAACTCCTGACTTTTTGTGTGTTCAAAATGCACCATTCAAAGCCACATCATCATTTTTCAATCCTTTCAGACTTCATTTGTCATTTTTCATGCATTTACTAATTATTTTGAGCTATAAGACCCTAAAATTGAAAAGCATTTCAAATGAACTCTGAAAAGGTTGAAAGTTGGCATGGTATCATCATTTCATCCACATAGCATGTGCAAGAAAGTTGAGAGGGTTACGGCAAATACTGGATGCACTTCGTGTACAAAACGGACAAACTCTTTCAAAGTATCAGGATTTCATACGGAAACTCGTTTATTACAAAGGGATTTCATTTTTTTTAAACTTATTTGAACTCCTGACTTTTTGTATATTCAAAATGCACCATTCAAAGCCACATCATCATTTTTCAATCCTTTCAGACTTTATTTGTTATTTTTCATACATTTACTAATTATTTTGAGCTATAAGACCCTAAAATTGAAAAGCATTTCAAATGAACTCTGAAAAGGTTGAAAGTTGGCATGGTATCATCATTTCATCCACATAGCATGTGCAAGAAAGTTGTGAGGGTTACGGCAAAAACTGGATGCACTTCGTGTACAAAACGGACAATCTCTTTCAAAGTATCAGGATTTCATACGGAAACTCGTCAGTTACAAATGCATTTCATTTTTTAAAACTTATTTGAACTCCATACTTTTTGTGTGTTCAAAATGCACCATTCAAAGCCACATCATAATTTTTCAATCCTTTCTCACTTCATTTGTTATTTTTCATGCATTTACTAATTATTTTGAGCTATAAGACCCTAAAATTGAAAAGCATTTCAAATGAACTCTGAAGAGGATGAAAGTTGGCATGGTATCATCATTTCATCCACATAGCATGTGCAAGAAAGTTGAGAGGGTTACGGTAAAAACTGGATGCACTTCGTGTACAAAACGGACAATCTCTTTCAAAGTATCAGGATTTCATACGGAAACTCGTCTATTACAAAGGGATTTCATTTTTTAAAACTTATTGGAACTCCTGACTTCTTGTGTGTTCAAAATGCACCATTCAAAGCCACATCATCATTTTTCAATCCTTTCTGACTTCGTTTGTTATTTTTCATGCATTTACTAATTATTTTGAGCTATAAGGCCCTAAAATTGAAAAGCATTTCAAATGAACTCTGAAAAGGTTGAAAGTTGGCCTGGTATCATCATTTCATCCACATAGCATGTGCAAGAAAGTTGCGAGGGTTACGGCAAAAACTGGATGCACTTCGTGTACAAAACGGACAATCTCTTTCAAAGTATTAGGATTTCATACGGAAACTCGTCTGTTACAAAGGGATTTCATTTTTTTAAACTTATTTGAACTCCTGACTTCTTGTGTGTTCAAAATGCACCATTCAAAGCCACATCATCATTTTGCAATCCTTTCTGACTTAATTTGTTATTTTTCATGCATTTACTAATTATTTTGAGCTATAAGACCCTAAAATTGAAAAGCATTTCAAATGAACTCTGAAAAGGTTGAAAGTTGGCATGGTATCATCATTTCATCCACATAGCATGTGCAAGAAAGTTGAGAGGGTTACGGCAAAAACTAGATGCACTTCGTGTACAAAACGGACAATCTCTTTCAAAGTATGAGGATTTCATACGGAAACTCGTCTGTTACAAAGGGATTTCATTTTTTAAAACTTATTTGAACTCCTGACTTTTTGTGTGTTCAAAATGCACCATTCAAAGCCACATCATCATTTTTCAATCCTTTCTGACTTCATTTGTTATTTTTCATGCATTTAATAATTATTTTGAGCTATAAAACCCTAAAATTGAAAAGCATTTGAAATGAACTCTGGATGAAAGTTGGCATGGTATCATCATTTCATCCACATAGCATGTGCAAGAAAGTTGAGAGGGTTACGGCAAAAACTGGATGCACTTCGTGTACAAAACGGACAATCTCTTTCAAAGTATCATGATTTCATACGGAAACTCGTCTGTTACAAAGGGATTTCATTTTTTAAAACTTATTTGAACTCCTGACTTTTTGTGTGTTCAAAATGCACCATTCAAAGCCACATCATCATTTTTCAATCCTTTCTGACTTCATTTGTTATTTTTCATGCATTTACTAATTATTTTGAGCTATAAGTCCCTAAAATTGAAAAGCTTTTCAAATGGAGTTTGAAAAGGTTGAAAGTTGGCATGGTATCATCATTTCATCCACATAGCATATGCAAGAAAGTTGAGAGGGTTACGGCAAATACTGGATGCACTTCGTGTACAAAACGGACAAACTCTTTCAAAGTATCAGGATTTCATACGGAAACTCGTTTGTTACAAAGGGATTTCATTTTTTTTAAACTTATTTGAACTCCTGACTTTTTGTATATTCAAAATGCACCATTCAAAGCCACATCATCATTTTTCAATCCTTTCAGACTTTATTTGTTATTTTTCATACATTTACTAATTATTTTGCGCTATAAGACCCTAAAATTGAAAAGCATTTCAAATGAACTCTGAAAAGGTTGAAAGTTGGCATGGTATCATCATTTCATCCACATAGCATGTGCAAGAAAGTTGAGAGGGTTACGGCAAAAACTGGATGCACTTCGTGTACAAAACGGACAATCTCTTTCAAAGTATCAGGATTTCATACGGAAACTCGTCTGTTACAAATGCATTTCATTTTTTAAAACTTATTTGAACTCCATACTTTTTGTGTGTTCAAAATGCACCATTCAAAGCCACATCATAATTTTTCAATCCTTTCGCACTTCATTTGTTATTTTTCATGCATTTACTAATTATTTTGAGCTATAAGACCCTAAAATTGAAAAGCATTTCAAATGAACTCCGAAGAGGATGAAAGTTGGCATGGTATCATCATTTCATCCACATAGCATGTGCAAGAAAGTTGAGAGGGTTACGGTAAAAACTGGATGCACTTCGTGTACAAAACGGACAATCTCTTTCAAAGTATCAGGATTTCATACGGAAACTCGTCTATTACAAAGGGATTTCATTTTTTAAAACTTATTGGAACTCCTGACTTCTTGTGTGTTCAAAATGCACCATTCAAAGCCACATCATCATTTTTCAATCCTTTCTGACTTCGTTTGTTATTTTTCATGCATTTACTAATTATTTTGAGCTATAAGGCCCTAAAATTGAAAAGCATTTCAAATGAACTCTGAAAAGGTTGAAAGTTGGCCTGGTATCATCATTTCATCCACATAGCATGTGCAAGAAAGTTGCGAGGGTTACGGCAAAAACTGGATGCACTTCGTGTACAAAACGGACAATCTCTTTCAAAGTATTAGGATTTCATACGGAAACTCGTTTGTTACAAAGGGATTTCATTTTTTTAAACTTATTTGAACTCCTGACTTCTTGTGTGTTCAAAATGCACCATTCAAAGCCACATCATCATTTTGCAATCCTTTCTGACTTAATTTGTTATTTTTCATGCATTTACTAATTATTTTGAGCTATAAGACCCTAAAATTGAAAAGCATTTCAAATGAACTCTGAAAAGGTTGAAAGTTGGCATGGTATCACATTTCATCCACATAGCATGTGCAAGAAAGTTGAGAGGGTTACGGCAAAAACTAGATGCACTTCGTGTACAAAACGGACAATCTCTTTCAAAGTATGAGGATTTCATACGGAAACTCGTCTGTTACAAAGGGATTTCATTTTTTAAAACTTATTTGAAATCCTGACTTTTTGTGTGTTCAAAATGCACCATTCAAAGCCATATCATCATTTTTCAATCCTTTTTGACTTCATTTGTTATTTTTCATGCTTTTACTAATTATTTTGAGCTATAAGACCCTAAAATTGAAAAGCATTTCAAATGAACTCTGAAAAGGTTGAAAGTTGGCATGGTATCATCATTTCATCCACATAGCATGTGCAAGAAAGTTGAGAGGGTTACGGCAAAAACTGGATGCATTTCGTGTATAAAACGGACAATCTCTTTCCAAGTATCAGGATTTCATATGGAAACTCGTCTGTTACAAAGGGATTTCATTTTTTTTAACTTATTTGAACTCCTGACTTTTTGTGTGTTCAAAATGCACCATTCAAAGCCACATTATCATTTTTCAATCCTTTCTGACTTCATTTGTTATTTTTCATGCATTTACTAATTATTTTGAGCTATAAAACCCTAAAATTGAAAAGCATTTGAAATGAACTCTGGATGAAAGTTGGCATGGTATCATCATTTCATCCACATAGCATGTGCAAGAAAGTTGAGAGGGTTACGGCAAAAACTGGATGCACTTCGTGTACAAAACGGACAATCTCTTTCAAAGTATCAGGATTTCATACGGAAACTCGTCTGTTACAAAGGGATTTCATTTTTTAAAACTTATTTGAACTCCTGACTTTTTGTGTGTTCAAAATGCACCATTCAAAGCCACATCATCATTTTTCAATCCTTTCTGACTTCATTTGTTATTTTTCATGCATTTACTAATTATTTTGAGCTATAAGTCCCTAAAATTGAAATGCTTTTCAAATGAAGTTTGAAAAGGTTGAAAGTTGGCATGGTATCATCATTTCATCCACATAGCATATGCAAGAAAGTTGAGAGGGTTACGGCAAAAACTGGATGCACTTCGTGTACAAAACGGACAAACTCTTTCAAAGTATCAGGATTTCATACGGAAACTCGTTTGTTACAAAGGGATTTCATTTTTTAAAACTTATTAGAACTCCTGACTTTTTGTATGCTCAAAATGCACCATTCAAAGCCATATCATCATTTTTCAATCCTTTTTGACTTCATTTGTTATTTTTCATGCTTTTAATAATTATTTTGAGCTATAAGACCCTAAAATTGAAAAGCATTTCAAATGAACTCTGAAAAGGTTGAAAGTTGGCATGGTATCATCATTTCATCCACATAGCATGTGCAAGAAAGTTGAGAGGGTTACGGCAAAAACTGGATGCACTTCGTGTATAAAACGGACAATCTCTTTCCAAGTATCAGGATTTCATACGGAAACTCGTCTGTTACAAAGAGATATCATTTTTTTTAACTTATTTGAACTCCTGACTTTTTGTGTGTTTAAAATTCACCATTCAAAGCCACATCATCATTTTTCAATCCTTTCTGACTTCATTTGTTAATTTTCATGCATTTACTAATTATTTTCAGCTATAAGACCCTAAAATTGAAAAGCTTTTCAAATGAACTCTGAAAAGGTCGAAAGTTGGCATGGTATCATCATTTCATCCACATAGCATGTGCAAGAAAGTTGACAGCGTTACAGCAAAAACTGGATGCACTTCGTGTACAAAATGGACAATCTCTTCCAAAGTATGAGGATTTCATACGGAAACTCGTCTGTTACAAAGGGATTTCATTTTTTTAAACTTATTTGAACTCCTGACTTTTTGTGTGTTCAAAATGCACCATTCAAAGCCACATCATCATTTTTCAATCCTTTCAGACTTCATTTGTTATTTTTCATGCATTTACTAATTATTTTGAGCTATAAGACCCTAAAATTGAAAAGCGTTTCAAATGAACTCTGAAAAGGTTGAAAGTTGGCATGGTATCATCATTTCATCCACATAGCATGTGCAAGAAAGTTGAGGGGGTTACGGCAAATACTGGATGCACTTCGTGTACAAAACGGACAAACTCTTTCAAAGTATCAGGATTTCATACGGAAACTCGTTTGTTACAAAGGGATTTCATTTTTTAAAACTTATTTGAACTCCTAACTTTTTGTATGTTCAAAATGCACCATTCAAAGCCATATCATCATTTTTCAATCCTTTTTGACTTCATTTGTTATTTTTCATGCTTTTACTAATTATTTTGAGCTATAAGACCCTAAAATTGAAAAGCATTTCAAATGAACTCTGAAAAGGTTGAAAGTTGGCATGGTATCATCATTTCATCCACATAGCATGTGCAAGAAAGTTGAGAGGGTTACGGCAAAAACTGGATGCATTTCGTGTATAAAACGGACAATCTCTTTCCAAGTATCAGGATTTCATACGGAAACTCGTCTGTTACAAAGGGATTTCATTTTTTTAACTTATTTGAACTGCTGACTTTTTGTGTGTTCAAAATGCACCATTCAAAGCCACATTATCATTTTTCAATCCTTTCTGACTTCATTTGTTATTTTTCATGCATTTACTATTTATTTTGAGCTATAAGACCCTAAAATTGAAAAGCATTTCTAATGAACTCTGAAAAGGTCGAAAGTTGGCATGGTATCATCATTTCATCCACATAGCATGTGCAAGAAAGTTGAGAGGGTTACGGCAAAAACTGGATGCACTTCATGTATAAAACGGACAATCTCTTTCCAAGTATCAGGATTTCATACGGAAACTCGTCTGTTACAAAGGGATTTCATTTTTTTAACTTATTTGAACTCCTGACTTTTTGTGTGTTCAAAATGCACCCTTCAAAGCCACATCATCATTTTTCAATCCTTTCTGACTTCATTTGTTATTTTTCATGCATTTACTAATTATTTTCAGCTATAAGACCCTAAAATTGAAAAGCATTTCAAATGAACTCTGAAAAGGTCGAAAGTTGGCATGGTATCATCATTTCATCCACATAGCATGTGCAAGAAAGTTGAGAGCGTTACCGCAAAAACTGGATGCACTTCGTGTACAAAACGGACAATCTCTTCCAAAGTATCAGGATTTCATACGGAAACTCGTCTGTTACAAAGGGATTTCATTTTTTAAAACTTATTTGAACTCCTGACTTTTTGTGTGTTCAAAATGCACCATTCAAAGCCACATCATCATTTTTCAATCCTTTCAGACTTCATTTGTTATTTTTCATGCATTTACTAATTATTTTGAGCTATAAGTCCCTAAAATTGAAAAGCATTTCAAATGAACTCTGAAAAGGTTGAAAGTTGGCATGGTATCATCATTTAATCCACATAGCATGTGCTAGAAAGTTGAGAGGGTTACGGCAAATACTGGATGCACTTCGTGTACAAAACGGATCAATTCTTTCAAAGTATCAGGATTTCATACGGAAACTCGTTTGTTACAAAGGGATTTCATTTTTTTAAACTTATTTGAACTCCTGACTTTTTGTATGTTCAAAATGCACCATTCAAAGCCATATCATCATTTTTCAATCCTTTTTGACTTCATTTGTTATCTTTCATGCTTTTACTAATTATTTTGAGCTATAAGACCCTAAAATTGAAAAGCATTTCAAATGAACTCTGAAAAGTTTGAAAGTTGGCATGGTATCATCATTTCATGCACATAGCATGTGCAAGAAAGTTGAGAGGGTTACGGCAAAAACTGGATGCATTTCGTGTATAAAACGGACAATCTCTTTCCAAGTATCAGGATTTCATACGGAAACTCGTCTGTTACAAAGGGATTTCATTTTTTTTAACTTATTTGAACTCCTGACTTTTTGTGTGTTCAAAATGCACCATTCAAAGCCACATTATCATTTTTCAATCCTTTCTGACTTCATTTGTTATTTTTCATGCATTTACTATTTATTTTCAGCTATAAGACCCTAAAATTGAAAAGCATTTCTAATGAACTCTGAAAAGGTCGAAAGTTGGCATGGTATCATCATTTCATCCACATAGCATGTGCAAGAAAGTTGAGAGGGTTACGGCAAAAACTGGATGCACTTCATGTATAAAACGGACAATCTCTTTCCAAGTATCAGGATTTCATACGGAAACTCATCTGTTACAAAGGGATTTCATTTTTTTAACTTATTTGAACTGCTGACTTTTTGTGTGTTCAAAATGCACCCTTCAAAGCCACATCATCATTTTTCAATCCTTTCTGACTTCATTTGTTATTTTTCATGCATTTACTAACTATTTTCAGCTATAAGACCCTAAAATTGAAAAGCATTTCAAATGAACTCTGAAAAGGTTGAAAGTTGGCATGGTATCATCATTTCATCCACATAGCATGTGCAAGAAAGTTGAGAGGGTTACGGCAAAAACTGGATGCATTTCGTGTATAAAACGGACAATCTCTTTCCAAGTATCAGGATTTCATATGGAAACTCGTCTGTTACAAAGGGATTTCATTTTTTTTAACTTATTTGAACTCCTGACTTTTTGTGTGTTCAAAATGCACCATTCAAAGCCACATTATCATTTTTCAATCCTTTCTGACTTCATTTGTTATTTTTCATGCATTTACTAATTATTTTGAGCTATAAAACCCTAAAATTGAAAAGCATTTGAAATGAACTCTGGATGAAAGTTGGCATGGTATCATCATTTCATCCACATAGCATGTGCAAGAAAGTTGAGAGGGTTACGGCAAAAACTGGATGCACTTCGTGTACAAAACGGACAATCTCTTTCAAAGTATCAGGATTTCATACGGAAACTCGTCTGTTACAAAGGGATTTCATTTTTTAAAACTTATTTGAACTCCTGACTTTTTGTGTGTTCAAAATGCACCATTCAAAGCCACATCATCATTTTTCAATCCTTTCTGACTTCATTTGTTATTTTTCATGCATTTACTAATTATTTTGAGCTATAAGTCCCTAAAATTGAAAAGCTTTTCAAATGAAGTTTGAAAAGGTTGAAAGTTGGCATGGTATCATCATTTCATCCACATAGCATATGCAAGAAAGTTGAGAGGGTTACGGCAAAAACTGGATGCACTTCGTGTACAAAACGGACAAACTCTTTCAAAGTATCAGGATTTCATACGGAAACTCGTTTGTTACAAAGGGATTTCATTTTTTAAAACTTATTAGAACTCCTGACTTTTTGTATGCTCAAAATGCACCATTCAAAGCCATATCATCATTTTTCAATCCTTTTTGACTTCATTTGTTATTTTTCATGCTTTTAATAATTATTTTGAGCTATAAGACCCTAAAATTGAAAAGCATTTCAAATGAACTCTGAAAAGGTTGAAAGTTGGCATGGTATCATCATTTCATCCACATAGCATGTGCAAGAAAGTTGAGAGGGTTACGGCAAAAACTGGATGCACTTCGTGTATAAAACGGACAATCTCTTTCCAAGTATCAGGATTTCATACGGAAACTCGTCTGTTACAAAGAGATATCTTTTTTTTAACTTATTTGAACTCCTGACTTTTTGTGTGTTTAAAATTCACCATTCAAAGCCACATCATCATTTTTCAATCCTTTCTGACTTCATTTGTTAATTTTCATGCATTTACTAATTATTTTCAGCTATAAGACCCTAAAATTGAAAAGCTTTTCAAATGAACTCTGAAAAGGTCGAAAGTTGGCATGGTATCATCATTTCATCCACATAGCATGTGCAAGAAAGTTGACAGCGTTACAGCAAAAACTGGATGCACTTCGTGTACAAAATGGACAATCTCTTCCAAAGTATCAGGATTTCATACGGAAACTCGTCTGTTACAAAGGGATTTCATTTTTTTAAACTTATTTGAACTCCTGACTTTTTGTGTGTTCAAAATGCACCATTCAAAGCCACATCATCATTTTTCAATCCTTTCAGACTTCATTTGTTATTTTTCATGCATTTACTAATTATTTTGAGCTATAAGACCCTAAAATTGAAAAGCGTTTCAAATGAACTCTGAAAAGGTTGAAAGTTGGCATGGTATCATCATTTCATCCACATAGCATGTGCAAGAAAGTTGAGGGGGTTACGGCAAATACTGGATGCACTTCGTGTACAAAACGGACAAACTCTTTCAAAGTATCAGGATTTCATACGGAAACTCGTTTGTTACAAAGGGATTTCATTTTTTAAAACTTATTTGAACTCCTAACTTTTTGTATGTTCAAAATGCACCATTCAAAGCCATATCATCATTTTTCAATCCTTTTTGACTTCATTTGTTATTTTTCATGCTTTTACTAATTATTTTGAGCTATAAGACCCTAAAATTGAAAAGCATTTCAAATGAACTCTGAAAAGGTTGAATGTTGGCATGGTATCATCATTTCATCCACATAGCATGTGCAAGAAAGTTGAGAGGGTTACGGCAAAAACTGGATGCATTTCGTGTATAAAACGGACAATCTCTTTCCAAGTATCAGGATTTCATACGGAAACTCGTCTGTTACAAAGGGATTTCATTTTTTTAACTTATTTGAACTCCTGACTTTTTGTGTGTTCAAAATGCACCATTCAAAGCCACATTATCATTTTTCAATCCTTTCTGACTTCATTTGTTATTTTTCATGCATTTACTATTTATTTTCAGCTATAAGACCCTAAAATTGAAAAGCATTTCTAATGAACTCTGAAAAGGTCGAAAGTTGGCATGGTATCATCATTTCATCCACATAGCATGTGCAAGAAAGTTGAGAGGGTTACGGCAAAAACTGGATGCACTTCATGTATAAAACGGACAATCTCTTTCCAAGTATCAGGATTTCATACGGAAACTCGTCTGTTACAAAGGGATTTCATTTTTTTAACTTATTTGAACTCCTTACTTTTTGTGTGTTCAAAATGCACCCTTCAAAGCCACATCATCATTTTTCAATCCTTTCTGACTTCATTTGTTATTTTTCATGCATTTACTAATTATTTTCAGCTATAAGACCCTAAAATTGAAAAGCATTTCAAATGAACTCTGAAAAGGTCGAAAGTTGGCATGGTATCATCATTTCATCCACATAGCATATGCAAGAAAGTTGAGAGCGTTACCGCAAAAACTGGATGCACTTCGTGTACAAAACGGACAATCTCTTCCAAAGTATCAGGATTTCATACGGAAACTCGTCTGTTACAAAGGGATTTCATTTTTTAAAACTTATTTGAACTCCTGACTTTTTGTGTGTTCAAAATGCACCATTCAAAGCCACATCATCATTTTTCAATCCTTTCAGACTTCATTTGTTATTTTTCATGCATTTACTAATTATTTTGAGCTATAAGTCCCTAAAATTGAAAAGCATTTCAAATGAACTCTGAAAAGGTTGAAAGTTGGCATGGTATCATCATTTAATCCACATAGCATGTGCTAGAAAGTTGAGAGGGTTACGGCAAATACTGGATGCACTTCGTGTACAAAACGGATCAATTCTTTCAAAGTATCAGGATTTCATACGGAAACTCGTTTGTTACAAAGGGATTTCATTTTTTTAAACTTATTTGAACTCCTGACTTTTTGTATGTTCAAAATGCACCATTCAAAGCCATATCATCATTTTTCAATCCTTTTTGACTTCATTTGTTATCTTTCATGCTTTTACTAATTATTTTGAGCTATAAGACCCTAAAATTGAAAAGCATTTCAAATGAACTCTGAAAAGTTTGAAAGTTGGCATGGTATCATCATTTCATGCACATAGCATGTGCAAGAAAGTTGAGAGGGTTACGGCAAAAACTGGATGCATTTCGTGTATAAAACGGACAATCTCTTTCCAAGTATCAGGATTTCATACGGAAACTCGTCTGTTACAAAGGGATTTCATTTTTTTTAACTTATTTGAACTCCTGACTTTTTGTGTGTTCAAAATGCACCATTCAAAGCCACATTATCATTTTTCAATCCTTTCTGACTTCATTTGTTATTTTTCATGCATTTACTATTTATTTTCAGCTATAAGACCCTAAAATTGAAAAGCATTTCTAATGAACTCTGAAAAGGTCGAAAGTTGGCATGGTATCATCATTTCATCCACATAGCATGTGCAAGAAAGTTGAGAGGGTTACGGCAAAAACTGGATGCACTTCATGTATAAAACGGACAATCTCTTTCCAAGTATCAGGATTTCATACGGAAACTCATCTGTTACAAAGGGATTTCATTTTTTTAACTTATTTGAACTGCTGACTTTTTGTGTGTTCAAAATGCACCCTTCAAAGCCACATCATCATTTTTCAATCCTTTCTGACTTCATTTGTTATTTTTCATGCATTTACTAATTATTTTCAGCTATAAGACCCTAAAATTGAAAAGCATTTCAAATGAACTCTGAAAAGGTCGAAAGTTGGCATGGTATCATCATTTCATCCACATAGCATGTGCAAGAAAGTTGAGAGCGTTACAGCAAAAAGTGGATGCACTTCGTGTACAAAACGGACAATCTCTTCCAAAGTATCAGGATTTAATACGGAAACTCGTCTGTTACAAAGGGATTTCATTTTTTAAAACTTATTTGAACTCCTGACTTTTTGTGTGTTCAAAATGCACCATTCAAATCCACATCATCATTTTTCAATCCTTTCAGACTTCATTTGTTATTTTTCATGCATTTACTAATTATTTTGAGCTATAAGACCCTAAAATTGAAAAGCATTTCAAATGAACTCTGAAAAGGTTGAAAGTTGGCATGGTATCATCATTTCATCCATATAGCATGTGCTAGAAAGTTGAGAGGGTTACGGCAAATACTGGATGCACTTCGTGTACAAAACGGATCAATTCTTTCAAAGTATCAGGATTTCATACGGAAACTCGTTTGTTACAAAGGGATTTCATTTTTTAAACTTATTTGAACTCCTGACTTTTTGTATGTTCAAAATGCACCATTCAAAGCCATATAATCATTTTTCAATCCTTTTTGACTTCATTTGTTATTTTTCATGCTTTTACTAATTATTTTGAGCTATAAGACCCTAAAATTGAAAAGCATTTCAAATGAACTCTGAAAAGGTTGAAAGTTGGCATGGTATCATCATTTCATCCACATAGCATGTGCAAGAAAGTTGAGAGGGTTACGGCAAAAACTGGATGCATTTCGTGTATAAAACGGACAATCTCTTTCCAAGTATCAGGATTTCATACGGAAACTCGTCTGTTACAAAGGGATTTCATTTTTTTTAACTTATTTGAACTCCTGACTTTTTGTGTGTTCAAAATGCACCATTCAAAGCCACATTATCATTTTTCAATCCTTTCTGACTTCATTTGTTTTTTTTCATGCATTTACTATTTATTTTCAGCTATAAGACCCTAAAATTGAAAAGCATTTCTAATGAACTCTGAAGAGGTCGAAAGTTGGCATGGTATCATCATTTCATCCACATAGCATGTGCAAGAAAGTTGAGAGCGTTACAGCAAAAACTGGATGCACTTCGTGTACAAAACGGACAATCTCTTCCAAAGTATCAGGATTTCATACGGAAACTCGTCTGTTACAAAGGGATTTCATTTTTTAAAACTTATTTGAACTCCTGACTTTTTGTGTGTTCAGAACGCACCATTCAAAGCCACATCATCATTTTTCAATCCTTTCAGACTTCATTTCTTATTTTTCATGCATTTACTAATTATTTTGAGCTATAAGACCCTAAAATTGAAAAGCATTTCAAATGAACTCTGAAAAGGTCGAAAGTTGGCATGGTATCATCATTTCATCCACATAGCATGTGCAAGAAAGTTGAGAGCGTTACAGCAAAAACTGGATGCACTTCGTGTACAAAACGGACAATCTCTTCCAAAGTATCAGGATTTCATACGGAAACTCGTCTGTTACAAAGGGATTTCATTTTTTAAAACTTATTTGAACTCCTGACTTTTTGTGTGTTCAAAATGCACCATTCAAAGCCACATCATCATTTTTCAATCCTTTCAGACTTCATTTGTTATTTTTCATGCATTTACTAATTATTTTGAGCTATAAGACCCTAAAATTGAAAAGCATTTCAAATGAACTCTGAAAAGGTTGAAAGTTGGCATGGTATCATCATTTCATCCACATAGCATGTGCAAGAAAGTTGAGAGGGTTACGGCAAAAACTGGATGCACTTCGTGTACAAAATGGACAATCTCTTTCAAAGTATGAGGATTTCATACGGAAACTCGTCTGTTACAAAGGCATTTCATTTTTTAAAACTTATTAGAACTCCTGACATTTTGTGTGTTCAAAATCCACCATTCAAAGCCACATCATCATTTTTCAATCCTTTCTCACTTCATTTGTTATTTTTCATGCATTTACTAATTATTTTGAGCTATAAGACCCTAAAATTGAAAAGCATTTCAAATGAACTCTGAAAAGGATGAAAGTTGGCATGGTATCATCATTTCATCCACATAGCATGTGCAAGAAAGTTGAGAGGGTTACGACAAATACTGGATACACTTCGTGTACAAAACGGACAATCTCTTTCAAAGTATCAGGATTTCATACGGAAACTCGTCTGTTACAAAGGGATTTTATTTTTTTAAACTTATTTGAACTCCTGACTTCTTGTGTGTTCAAAATGCACCATTCAAAGCCACATCATCATTTTTCAATCCTTTCTGACTTCATTTGTTGTTTTTCATGCATTTACTAATTATTTTGAGCTATAAGACCCTAAAATTGAAAAGCATTTCAAATGAACTCTGAAAAGGTCGAAAGTTGGCATGGTATCATCATTTCATCCACATAGCATGTGCAAGAAA